>NW_006763294.1:2690093-2917820 GCF_000218685.1 Serpula lacrymans var. lacrymans S7.9 | reverse complement strand
GTATTGTGTATATTTCGGACTCCCTTCCTTGCAGACAGCAGTATGTTTTCTTTTTCTGATGGATCCTTTCTACTACATCTCATGTCACCTCTTTTTTCACAGAGTTCGGCTACAAAGATGAGAACATCACAAGAGATTGACATCATGTCCAGTCGTGTTCGTGGCTGAGAGGGATTTTTTTTTACATGACATGTACTTACTGTATCGCTTGAAATCCTATGTTGACATGTTGAATTGCACGCTCGCTCGATCTCTCATCACACTGGCTTTTGCCCAAATCACACTCGCTGGATCAAAGAAATTAATTAAAATGTATTTTCGTTGATCGCCCATCAAAGGCCTTGCTCGAATTTTGCTAAATACAAATATAATAGCTGAAGGTACATCGGATTTTGAAAAATATTATGCCGGACATTGGCCGGGCTCGAAAGTTGAGCCGTAACCAATCATCCACCGTAAGAGCGGACGATGGCTCGCGTTTCGCTTCAGCATTCGGACGAGAAAAAGGTACATTTTACGTAATTTACACGAATTTAGTGGATATTGCATCTACTGTTCTACACTGTGATGGGGATGTGTTTCAGAATATTGTACAGCAGCCATGAGTGCGATGGTCAGTGAGCGCTGTGGTGTACGACTGGAACACACTCGGCATGCACGGCAATGGCTGTATTTGAACTCCGTTAAGACAATGGGTTGTAGTACAGAGTGGTTGCACGTGAGTGTGATACCGCCGCAGTAACGGGACAACAGCAGGCTGGATATAGCAAGCAACCACTGGCTTCATAAAAACAGACGCACGCCAACACTCCAGTCTCGTCTCGATCATGAGCTCTGCAACACAAACGCCTGCTCACTTCCATCCTGCGCGTCCACCTCGTCCTGCAACTATCGCACAGCTTGCCGACCGCGCCCTCTTCAACCTCTGGGATCCCTCAAAAGGTCTCAAACTCTGGCTCAAAACAGCAGATGCTTTCAGAAAAACTGGCAAAGCGCATGCCGATGCTGGGGATCTCGAGGCTGCTTTCGTAGAATATGCAAAAGCAGCTACCATTATCCTAGAAAAACTACCCTCACATAAGGATTACAACACGCTCTTGACATCCACACAGCGCCAAAACCTCGGCTTGGTACGTCCTTCTTCCCCTATCTCTTCTCTCCAAACAAGCTCAGCATGCCACAGAATGGTCAGAATATACTCGATAGCCTCAGCGAGCTCAAACCAACGCTGGTAGATCGCTACGAACGATGGGCTGCACAGCATCCAGAAGAAGTCAACAGACCGCCACCATCAACGTCTCAACCAGATACCCGACGCCAAGAGGAGGATACTAGACGTGCACAGCAGGATGCATGGCAAGAACAAAAGGCTCGCCAAGACGAAGATAGACGCAGAGAAGACGCCTGGCGCAGGTCAGAAGACTCACGACGTCATTCCCGAGCTAGGCCAGAGTCGTCCAGACAGCCAAACCAGGACGCTGAAAGACGTCAGAGAGATGATACCAGAGCAGAGGATTACCAGAGACATCGTCAGGTCGACCCAGAGAGCAGGCGGAGAGACGAAACTATCGCTGTGGCCAGACGGGCAGCGGATGTGGCGCAGCAGGAAACGAGTTACTACAGACGCATACAACATGATGCTAGTCCCATGTCCACAGAAACTGCAACCAGTTCAGATGAAAACAGGAGAGATCAAGATGCTAGAAGACAGCGGGAAGACATGAAACGTCGAGAAGAGGAAATAATTAAACAGAGGCGAAAGCGAGAGCAAGAAGGTATCTTGAGAAGACAGGAAGAGGCTGATATAGCAGCGCGAGCGGCACGGGTGAGCATAACGCCCGCTGTACCGACCATCTCTACTTCAGCCACCTCAAATCCTCAGCGGTCGGCATTCTTAGAGCCGAGGCCTCATGACGATGCCAGTCCGCTTCCCATGCCCCTAGAGAGTCCTACGCGGTATGTGTCGTGGTATTTGCACTCTGGGTTGAGCATTGATGAAGGTTGTGTCATGTAGGCGCCAACCTGACACCACTCCCACTGGACCAGGGAGAGGGTGCGTGTGCGTTCCCCACGTGTTCTGATTTATACTCACGTTTTCTTTGTCCTCAGACCTGCTTATCCCGCTCCCGTTACCACAACCTCACCCCCACCTCCAGAAGGAGCAGTTCGCTATCCTCAACTGATGTCTCAACATCAATTGAAACAGGGGTACGCCCCATCTTTACAGTCCATGTTTAGTGGTCCTGGTCTCAAACCAAGTAGCATGGCTCCTTCGTCTCTGCTTTTCATACCCGACTCGTCACCTTCCTCGTACTCTGGTCGTACTACTACATCAGGCAATCTCTATTCTTCAGATACACTACCTCAGCCTTCTGCACCAGTCATACCTGCCCCGCCCGTTCAATATCCATATGGCGCACCCCATGGCCAAGATCGCAGCATGCCCGCTCCACCTCACCCTCCACCACCACCGAAGGGTTCCTACCAAGGGCTGTCCAAGACACCTCAAGGCCTCCCTCCGCCTCCGCCATTACGGCAACTAGAAGGAGACCGGTACCGCACACCCTCTCAAGAATCTGCACGGATCATTCGCCCCCAGAATCCCAAAGCCGCCGATCCCTCGCGTGACCTAAAGGCCGTTAATTTGCCCCGAGAATGCCTCCAACGTTTCCTATCCATCGCCGCTCTCAATACCTCCCGTAACCGGGAAACATGTGGTCTTTTGCTCGGGAAGGACAAGGGTCATAAATACGTTGTGACTACATTATTGATACCGAAACAGCATTCTACGAGTGACACGTGCACCATGGACGAAGAAGAACTCGTTTTGCAGTTCACGGAAGAGAGAGCTTTGATCACCTTGGGCTGGGTACGCTTTTTTCCGAAATCCATTTTTGATTTGCCGCAACTGATCGGTACCTTTAAGATCCATACCCATCCTTCGCAATCTTGTAAGAGTATATTTTTATGTGGTCTAATTCCAAGCCAGCTCATGAAATTTTCTCACAGGCTTCATGTCCTCGGTGGATCTACACACACACTCTGGGTTCCAACGCATGCTTCCAGAATCGTTTGCCGTTGTTTGTGCGCCAAAGTCGACTCCCAAGTATGTCGTTTTTTATTTATTTAGATTTGTGGAATTTGCGTGTTTACCGCCCCTTTGCAAGTTTTGGTATATTCCGTTTGACAGATCCTCCTGGTTTACAAACCATATTAGATTGCAATGCCAAAGAGGCATTCCACCCACATCCAGAGGTCCCGATATATACAGTGCGTATTTGAACATCTACTGCACTCCCAGCTGATCTGATATTGATGCAACTCTTGTTATATTAGGACGCTGACAAGGGTCATGTCCAAATGAGGGACATGCCACTTGAAATCGTCGACCTGCGGTGAAAACTTCATGCAGCTTATTTTCCCTCGTTTCCGAACTTCTTGTTTCGATCGGTTCTGATGTTGGGCGACTCTTTGATTATATTTACAGTCATGGCTGGCGGCGTGTGTGTACATGCCATATTGTTCTTTACTCTTAATGGATCGTGGATTGCATTGAGCTTTTGGAGTATCTGTTACGCTTATACTTTTCGTCATAATATATAGCCGTTTGCATCCTGTGAAATTGCGATTTTGTTTGACGAATAATGGGTCCGGTGATGGTATATTGTATCCTGCACTATATTACATTTTTTGAACCGATTGTTGTCTAGGGAAATGTCACGATGTGAGGAGAAATCAGAAATAAAACCTTGTTCGGGCTCGGAGGTATATCATGCTTCCCAGTCTTCAAAAAGCGACAGCTGCTTCCACTCTTGCACAACCTTCGCAGAGCAAGAGAGCGGATGATCCACCAACGAGTGCGAAAGCCTCGACCTCGTCAACCGATCCCACCCGTGCGCAGCCGGCGTCGTCTTCTCTTCAGCATTCCTAGGCATGGCTCTCAGACGGCTGACGAGGTATTCGGCGGTGGGCCGGGCGGCGGCGTCCTTTAGCCAGCAGCTTTGGAGGATGGCCCACAGGGTGTCGTCCAGACCCCGGGTTTGGCAGAGGGAGAGGGGCGGTCGGGGCGGTCTGGCGCCGCGGGTGACGCTTTGCATCACGTAATAGTCTGATTTTACCTCGTGGAAAGGGATTTCGCCCGAGTATATCTGAGGATATGAGGGGGAGATTCGCGTCACTGCACAGACAATCCTCGAGCGGTGGAAAATGGTTTACCTCGTATCCAACACACCCGAAAGAGTAAACGTCGCTCGCAAAGGTACTTCGAGTGTTTTCCGCCTCGTAGTTCAGGAGTTCGGGAGCTTGCCACCTCAGCGTCCCTGTCACCCTCGCGTTTGGAGTCGAGGACGACATGATCAGCTCCGAATCCCTCGCGCTTGCGAGGCCGAAGTCGGTAAGACAAGCTCTGCGAGAACTAGTGATGAGGATGTTTTCCTGGGAAGCAAAGGCAAAGCCTAAATGAGCGGGTTTGTGATTTAAGGATGGGATTGGGGCTCACTCCTTTTAGATCGCCGTGGACGATACCGGGCTTCCCAGAGTGCAGATACTCGAGGCCACGAGCGATGTCTAACATCTGCAAGAATAGAAGACTTGATATCAAAACTCGATAAGATTCAACCTTTTTTCTCGAATATCCGCACCAGATAGCTTCGTTCAATATCGGGTTCTCGCCTCAAATACTGAACAACATTCCCGTTTTGCATCCAAGGTGAGATGAGGCATATTCGCGTCTTGCTGGCATTGAGGTAATACACTCCATAGAACGGTATCAAATTAGGGTGAGACAGCTGACGCCAAATGATGATTTCGGCCGAGAAGCGCTGGGGAAAAAAAAGTCAAGATTGCTTGCCAGTGAGGAGACGATCGTGATAACAAATGGGCATAGAGTACCTTGAGAAGTTCCTTTACGTTCGATCTCTCGTATACTTTGAGCACTTTCATCGCGATAACCTCGCTGTAGAAAGACCCTTTCCAGACCTCACCAAAAGAACCTGCGGCGACGGGATCTTCCCCGAGTCTGGTCACCTCTTCAAGCACCATGCAGTCTGGGAAACGTCCAGATTTACTGGATAACCTGATCAGGGCGCTCGTAAAACGGCGTTTCAGACTTGGGCTCAAAGAGGCATAGTCTAATATCTGTAGATTTAAGAGTACAGACATTATTAAAAGGAGAGAAGCGATGGTGAATTAACAAACTAACCGCTTGAAGGAGATTTACCAAGGAGTGCGCTTCATCCTCCCTCCGTGCGAAAAACTCGCCTCGCTCAGGTTCTTCTAACACCTTAGCCAGCATGATGCAGATATCCATAATATCGATCGAGTGCAGCAGTGTGCCAGTCAGAACGTCGTTTACACCACATTTATGGCGATATTCTGGAGACTACAGCAGGATAGCTTTGCATTGATAAGAGATAGACCTCGATAGTGAAGGTCTCTAACCTTTCGAAAAAAAGACTGTAGTCGGTCTTTCACTTCCTTGTACTTTGCCAAGATACTAACAGTGTCCCATGTACTCCAAACCTGTACGGCATCCTCGAATGATTCAAGGGGACTAAAGAGAAATCAGCACGAGATAAACACGGGAAAAGAATGTAAATACGCCGGGTTGCTGTAACAGAACTTCAAGTGCACGAATACGGATACGGCGAGTACCTTTTTGATATTGATATTCAGTTAGATTGATTATCAAATAGCCGCTCAGCAGATATAACGGTACCCACCTTGAAAATGGGTAAACCATCTACCAGACGCATGCATGAAAGCTTGTCTGCTGGCGATAACAACGAGAAGCTAAAACAAAAATAAACTGTCGGTAGTCTATATTTTATATATAACGGACCATACTAACTTCTTCAATTCACCATAGATATCTGATGATATGGTAACATCATGAGGCTGTTGCGGGAATGGCAGCACAAGGGACGTTGTGATGATGTCAAGGATATTTGCTCGGCTTTGCAGTGTTGCTGACTGACTCGAGGACCTGGCATCTGGTAAAGCTAAAGAGTCACTGAACAACTTGACGAGCCCATTCAAACGGAGGGGGAGACTGTTCGGTAACGGTGGGCATGGCCAATATGATACCTTCGATGTGCCTTCTTTATCAACGTATGGCCGCCACTGATCGACGTGCTCTTGCAGTGCCTGGTTGAGGTATTGCCAATCGTCTAGTGTGAGGCAGGAAATGTATTCTCGCCAGTCCTTCGGGTATTTGTTGACCCATGGGAGGTATCGAGAATCTGAACTGACTTGGACGATATGTTTGCTCAGCCAGTCCTCGTCATCTTGATTCCAGGAGTATGCATAATACAGTTCGTCAACGGGGGAATTGATGATACTCGATATCAGATTCCGCGTTGTACCCTCGTTCGTCGAGCAGAGGCTCCTAAAGATCAACCAGACCATAACGAGCCATAAGGGTGGCGCTCCATATGTTGGTGCAGGACTACGACTTGAGTAATCAGGGCGTGTGGTTATACCAGAAGGCAGAGAGATGCGCGGAGCAGAAGAGAAGCGATCAAAGAGAAGCCGAACGCTGCAAGTCCGAGCCTTTAATATAAGTTACACCGTAAGCGAAGACCAGCGGCGAACCTGTCAACACAGCAATCTTTATGGCCTGTCACCCTTCTGCAATAGTCGGAGATTCTCGTCCTGTCATATATCTGTGAGATAACGGATATCCAAGGTATAAGATTCTGATATCGAGAATGGAATTCTATCGCATGATCCTGCGATATCTCCGCAAGTAAGTCGTCGATACCGAAAACAGGGGTATAAACAAGATTGTAGGCATATTTATACCAATCGCCTACAAGCTCTGCCAAAGCCCACCTCTCAGAGTCTGCAAGCCCTAGTCGTGCTTCCGCGTCTGCGATGTAAATAGAAGTGATGAGTAGCCAGGCAATAGTGACAACTCGTTGCGTAAGTGATGATGTATGTACGGCGTTGCGGAGTCCTGGAGAAGCGATTCGACGTTCCAACGCTAGACGTACTGCCTCCCAATTTTCAGAAGACAGAACATTCACCGCGTCACGAAGTGGTTCGGGATAAAGATCCACATGTGTTCCATAGTTTTGAGAGCTCAAACTTCCTGACTGCTTGATGTTGTGCAGCATCCAGTTTTCGTCCCCGTCTGTCCATAACCACAAGTCCGGATTGCTAGACCCTTCCACAATCCGCAGCCAAGTGTCTAGCGCGAGATGGTGGTTATGTCTGCAACTTGTGTACACCAGCTGCCATATGAACGCGAGCCTTACATGCGGGTGACCTTGCCCCTCGAGCGACAATCTCCGAGCACAATCCGGATCATCAACCGAAGCAATAGCGCTGTAACGGCGGATGTGCTCGACGAACATGTTGGGCAAGTTCGACAGACTGATACCACGAGTGCCAAAAAGACGCTTCGATACTGAAGGCTATGAATACACGTTTAGTTCATTGCTCCGTTATTTCAGTGCTAGAACACAGAGGTAAGACGATTTACTCACCATGAAAACGATAAAGACTAGCTTCTGAATCCTAACTGTTTGAAGTCTGCTCGAAATTCGGACACATTAGCACCCTTATAACAACCTCGTGGCCAACATGCTGTAAAGGGTTACCACTGCCATGCTGTAATCATCGAAGGTCCTTTGAAGGCTAGACACACTGCACAAGCACGAGGAATAAATTTCTACCTTGGAGAGCCACGACTTAGGAGTTAATGACAGCAACTCACAGCCAGCGCATCAAAGAACTATGGAAGGTCATAAAGATAATAAGATTTCTGGATGTTGTCATCGCAAAGTTGGCGGAGAGCGCAACTAAAGATATATAAAAAAAGGAACTCCACCTTAGTGGTAAATTAGACGCACGTAGCTATTATGTTAGAGACGTTGAACTGCAAGCGTAATATCATCCATCCATTTATCTGGCATCTCCATCGCGATGTTACGCAGAATTCTACCTTTGTCTTCTTCAATAGCATCACCATCCACAATTACCTTGCGCACTACTCTGGCGGGGCCATCTCCGTCAAGAGCGTCGCGTAACAAAAGCAATGGGGCGACATCGGCATCGCCACGAGCGATGCTGTCACCCACAATCTTGACCCAGCGGGCCACAATCTTATCTAATGGACCAGTGCGTTGTTCATCGTACATATAGAGATCGACAAGTCCGTCGGAACAGAGAATTAAAAAGCTCTCTGTGTTGTCGAGAGATTTCATATCCACATGCCGAACGTCAGCTTCATTTGACAGGTAAGGAGGCGTTTTATTGCGCGCGATAAATTCCAGTACATTGGAGGAGACGCGAAATCCAGGCTGAGTGTTCAAAAAAACGCGCCGCGTATACACCGCAGGTATCTTGAATTCGTGATCTCCCAAAGCTACGGAATATGGTGGTCTGTGAGCCACGAAGGCGAAACAAGTAAAATCAACCGACCTCGAGTAACGGCAATAGCACCTAAAACTCTGTCATTCATGATACAATCTTGCTCTCCTGGATGTTCGCGTTGGACGCGATCAGATTCGTCAATATCGTGGCCATTGTGATCAGAACTGAGGACAGAAGAGTGCCATAAGCCGGTCGAGTCCTTCCTTCCAAGTACTTCACATGGAAAGGATAAACAATTGTACGATACAGAAGACAAATATGCTTACTAGCTTGACAATCACCAAGGCTTGCAACCCATAAGTTTCCGCCGCTTGGATCTCGAAGGGAAAACAAAAGTGTGCTGCCTCGCATACAGCGGAGAACCTTGATATTGTTCTTTCCACCAGAGTCGAAATCATTGACAATGGACTTGATCTCGTCGTCGGATAGTAATTGCAGGGCCTCAACTCCTCCGGGAAAAAGGTCGAGAAAATCACTCAGAATCTGATTGTCATAATCGATGATAGCTTTTCTGATAGTATCAGTGACAGCTGACGAAGAAGAAGAGAGGTCGTCGATATGTTCTAGTGCAGCGGACAAGGCGGTCTGAAGGAAGGCAGGGAATGTTTCAATAGCGTAATTAACGCACTCTTCGCCTGCATGACCTATAGAGTAGGAGGGGATGAGACGAATAGTAAGATGATATGATAAGCAGAACTTGCCATCGAAGACTCCGATCATCCGCCAAATCCCGTTCGGCAGTTGTAGGTGACGAAGAAGATACCTGTCCTCATTTGCTTTAATTACATTTGGCACAGATATACACGTTGTCCTGAAGGCGGTGTGATATGTGTTCTCCGCCATGTTCGTGGTAGAAATGAACGAGGTTGATATGGAGTGCTTCTGATAGCTGAACGTAGTAGATGCACGCTATTTATGAACAGGACCTGGGCGAAGGGTAGTGAAGAATACGGAGTACGCTTCACATGAAACCAAGAAGCGGGGCGTGGGTCAGCCTTTTGGTCCTTGGTGCTCGGTGAGATGAATATGGCAGGAGCACTGGTGTGGTCAAAGGGCGACTGGGGGGAAGCGAGGTCAGGTGCCTGGGAGCCAATAGACCATAGATAGCAGGTGCTGTATAGTCATGCGCACGCCCTACTGGGAGCGGCATATACCGTGGCGCACGACACAGACATAAGCCCAGCACAATCCTGTGTTCTTGGCGCCCTTCCCTCCACAGTATCCGTCCTATCAAACAAACCTGTATGTCTAGCGATACAGATTGCGGAAAACATAGCAGATAAGAGTGTGGACCCGATAATGCTGGTGGTATCAAACAGAATGGTCGCATATGAAAGCGGATGCTGAGGGAAGCCTTTGGACAACATGGACAAACAGCTTACCTTTTACGGAACTCACCTCCTGCACCACACCGGCCCGCTCCTTTTTTCGAACATCAGTATTTATCCCCGCTTGTCATCTGATAATCCCTCAGGATTTGTTCATCGATCTTGCATTTATAGTAGCCTTGCAAAAATGTCGCAGTTCTCAGAAGAAGACATACAGGAAGAGCAAATTCACTTTTCAAACGTTATCACGACGTTCAATCAATACGCCCAATACTCGGTATATCTCCTATCAATCGGTTTAATCTTCCAAACACTGACAAAGATCAGCTCAATGCCAATAATCGCCGAAGAAAGGATCTCTATACTCTCCCCCAGGCAGACAAGGACCTTCTCGATGATTTGGGATATAAACAAAAGCTTTCTGACGTTGACAAAGCTATTCTAGCCAATGCTTCGTTCTTGAATCAGATAATAGCCAATCCTGAAATTTTTGGTCACGAGCTCCCCACAGACGGGGCCGACATAGATGAGGCCGACCCATCAACCCCTGGAAATGCGTCGTCTGGAGGTTCGTTCAGTGCTTTGATGTTGATTGGTGACTATCATATAGACCTTTGATTTACCAGGGCACTCACACTCTAATGCACATAGTCACTCTCATGGTCATTCTCACAGCCACAGCTCCCCAGTATTTTCGGACGGCCATGGCCAGTCTCAACGTCCCAAAAAATACAGACCAACCGATTTTGATATGGACAAGCTAAGGAGCACCATAAAGCAATTCGTTCGAGACTGGAGTGACGAGGTAAATTTCTCTGACATACTATGCACTGTGATTATATATTCGTTACTAAGGGAAAAGAAGAACGAGAAGCTTGTTACAAGCCTATGAAAGACGCCTTGCTTGACCACTTTTCTGATATCCCGTTCGAAGAAAGGTACAAGCTAATTTCAAATACCATCTTTTAGCCTTCTCATCCTTCCATTCTATAGACGCAACTTCAGAGTACTTGTTCCTGGTGCTGGCTTAGGTCGTTTAGCATACGACGTGGCGAATCTAGGTTAGCAACGAGCTCGTATGGCTCATATCTTCCTTTTATTCACCCTTTTATCACAGGATTCGCATGCCAGGGAAATGAATTCTCTCACTATATGCTTTTGGCCTCGTACTTCATATTGAACAGGTTTGTCCTTACCCGCACTTGTAGTAAGTTTGTGCACCTTGGATAACAAACCTCGTACACGGATGACACAGGACGGACCAAATCGAGCAGCACACGGTGTATCCATATGTCCATTCATTCTCCAATGTATCTTCCCGGGAATCAATGCTACGAGCGGTTCGCATACCAGATGTTTTGCCATCTGCCCTACCACCTGGGTCAGATTTCTCTCTTGTCGCTGGTATGATCAGACCAATGGCTAGATATATCAAGCTCTGAAATTCTCTTTTTAGGTGACTTCGAAGAAATTTATGGTGCAGAAGAAAATAGTGTAAAGGGGCAAGAGCCACAATCAGGCCAGTGGGATGCTGTGATGACATGTTTTTTCATAGACACCGTAAGTCTCAGCTGATATCGACCTGAATTACGCTGATTAGTGGTTTAGGCCAAGAATATTGTAAACTATCTTCGAATCATTCATCGGATACTAGCGCCAGGTGGTGTCTGGATCAACATGGGTACGCTATCATACCCTTTTTTATTCTAGTAGCCTACATGAAGCGTGTCTCTATAACAGGCCCTTTGCTGTGGCACTTTGAGAACAATGCTACCAATGACCCCTCAGTCGAGCTCGACCTCGAAGAAGTCAAAACACTCGCTCGCAAGATTGGATTTGAGCTATCTGTCAGTACCATTCCACTCATCCTGTTGTCGTACTCGTTGTTTACAGTCATATATCTTAGAATGAGCGGACGATAGACACAACTTACACAAGTAATGCACAAGCCATGCTTGGCTACGTGTATCATACTTCGTTTTGGACAGCCAAGAAACTGCCTTAGCCAGCATTTCTTTGAAATCAAAAATTCTCACAACTGTAATTTAGGATAATGATATTTAACAACATTTGATCAAAATATTGCACTTTCATTAGTGCCCCTCCACTTCTTTTTAATCCGCAGGTTTTATAACTTGCTATAAATCAAGCAAGTTACCTCAAGTTATCACAATTTCTATTTGATATTTACCTTCATAATTTTTCCCTACAGCTTTCTTCTCAAAATAATCGTGAGTTTCGAGTCCTGAAGTATCTCTTATCTGAAGAGTACTCGTTGATGACAGCAGAAACTACTATACACGTTGCTCCTATGGCATTAAGCTGTAATACCATGGCATCTGTGAGTGATTTTGCGCAAATTCCTCTTATCTCATGTGGGGCATATTCCCATCGCCTTGGTTTTATTAAGATACGATTTTCCGGCACTTATATCGATGTCAGTATCAGCGCTCAGCGTCTGATAAGATACCAAGCCATCGTGGTCAGCCGGTGTGCCTGATTTCTCCTCATGGCATTTCGTGGGTATTGGTATGTTCAAGTTACATCTCCATACTTATCTCTCCATCCAGTGTCACGAGACTGAGGCCAATCACTGGGTTGTTGTGACCCATAAGGACAGCGGCTGAGTTCCCTTGGCCAGTGTGCTCTCTTCCTCATCGTATCATGACTACTAAGCCTCCAGTTCGCGAGTCATTTGGACGAGTCTTTCATAATACTAACAGCAATTATAGTCTCCCGTCCGTCGCCTTCTTTACTATCGTATTTATTTCATATATTTTATATTCCCTGGCATTTCTACAGGAACGACGAGAAAGAGCACAACCGCTTGAATTTACAGCATGAAGCGCTAAAGTATTTGACTGGTGAGCTCTCCCGTGGTTTGTAACAGACAGGCTATTCATGGCTGCCTGCCATGGGTAGGTGCCAATTACTTTGCTCCGTTGACTCATCACCACGGTATGCTTTCTTATCGAGTGAAATAATCACTCGTCATTATCACATGACTTTCCAGACGGTATACGCAATATCCTCGATCTGGGATGCGGAAGTGGCTCCTGGGTTTTCGATGTCAGTGGCTTTGCAGAAATAAGTAATAGAATGCTCACGATAGCGAGCTACGTTTCAGATATCTAGAGAATTTCCTGAGGCAGAGGTAATTGGTGTAGACATGTCTATCCCTGAGTCGTACGTTCGCCGACTGCACGATCCGATCTTCAAGTAGTAACCATCTAGATATAACCAGCGCCATCTCAGCTCCGAAAAACCTCAAGTTTATACAATTTGATATCAGTGAGGATATTTTTCAGACCTTGATATCTGCTGTGTTGCTTGCATGTTGATGTATGTTGTAGCATCGACGTTCCCCTTTCCCGACAACTCCTTCGACTTTGTCCAGATGCGCATAGTCCCAAGTGTAGGTCTTCTTCATCGCTCACCTCTTCATTAACGTATCGACGAACCTCTTCAGATCGCCCACAGAGACCCTATCTTGCTTGAAATCTGGCGCGTTCTCCGTCCAGGTGCGTGCGTCACCACCACACACATCCTATTAGATGACGTACCACTCCGCACACCTCGACATAGGCGGCTTCGTCACGTTCGTGGAACCCGGTCGCGTGTTCTCTAGCGCGTTACAGACCCGCACCCCTGCATTCAAGGAAGCCGATGACCTCCTCGAACTATCCCCCCACGCCCCTCGCTCACAGACGGGCGAAGAGAAGACGTGGTCGATTGCTCATCTGATCGCTGACATGATACGCGATGTAAAGGACGCTCGGGGGCAGACACTATTCGAAAGGACTGATTCCAAAGTGTTCAATATTCCCATTGGTGACTGGCCTGAAGGTTATCTTCTTTTCTTTCCCCCCCCTTTGGTGTGTATAGGACGCAAGGCTGAAGCGCATGTGACAGATCCAGAGGAGGCAAAGCATGGAGGGATGATGGGTAGCGTTCAAATTAGTCTTCTGGAAGGGTTTGGCCCCAAATATGTGGAAACAGGATCAACCACTGAAGAGGGATTCGCATCGCTGCGTGAAAGAGCCATCGCTGAACTAGCAGACCATAGCTTGAAGCTCCAAGCGCCATTCGTATACGCCTGGGCCCAAAAACCAGCACGTCCGACATGATCGATGTTTACAGCACTCGAACATTATACTTTTATTTCCGGATTTTGTAGATGTTCTGTTATGTACATCGAAGGCCTCTTAGCGAGGATATAAAGTGCTGATAGCGAAAACCCAAAGCCCCTCATACAGAAGTCGACTGCTGCTCTTTGACACGCAGCTCTTTCTTCTTCTTCCTCATTCTCTGGCTCTCCTTGATCCCAAACCCATTCCTGAATACGTTCTGCACTTCTTCGAGACTCAGCCCGGCCGTCTCAGGGAAACAGAACAGACAGAAGAGCCAGCCTAGCAGACACAGCCCAGCGTAAAACCCAAATGCACCGGCGGGTGTGATCTTGGCCATGAGTGAGAGGTACGTGGATCCGATGAGGAGATTTCCAGCCCAGTTCGTGGCTGTTGCGATAGACGTGCCAATTCCGCGAACTGAAAACAGAGGTTTCATGCTTATGAGTGAGTATCGAACAAAACTCCCAAGAAACACTACCTTCGAGACCAAAGAGTTCGCCCTGCTGCCAAGGGACGTTTCCCAAGCCAGTAGCGTATGATGCGACGAAGACGATCATAGAGAACAGGACGATAGCAGACCAAGCTCTCGAGTAATCCGAGCCTGTCACGAGTTCTCCGCCTGTGTGCCTCGTCATGTCTTTGTGATAGTATTAATATCAGCCGTCACTATCTAGGGCGACCTGGCGCTGTGAAAGTTTCAAGCTGACTCACAGTGGAAAGCAATACTGGCTAACGTCAGCCCGAATATCATCCCAGGAGCGGATATCACCATGATTTTGCGACGCCCGATGAGGTCGATATATTTCATCGCGAATAGTGTAAAGACGAAGTTGGTTCCAGAAACGATCAAGCCCACGGCGGTTGGCTGGTTAAAACCAATCTCCTGGAAAAGGGAGGCAGAATAGTACATCAGAGTGTTGAACCCGCATAGCTGCTGAAATGCTTGCATGCCACAGCCAACGACTAGAAGATCAGAGAGTTGTCAGCAACTGTACCAGAATAGCAAATATGGGAAAGACGAGGACGTACTGAGGGCACGCCGATTAATTGGAATGGATATCATGGAATTAAAACGTTGCCAGAATGTCGTTGTATTCGTTATGTCTATGCTCTGCTGTACTGCAGCACGTAATACTTTTACCTGGGAAACATAAGTGGTTTGATTAAAGACCGTGTTTGATAATTGTCAATGAAGAGGAGCGCACCTTGATATCCACTTGCTCTGGCTTTGCATGAGAATATACTTTCCTCATGATCCTACGGGCCTCGGCGATATTTCCCCTCCGAATTAAGATACGAGCTGTGGAAAATGTGAATAAATACATCATAAATATGTCGCAACTATTATACTTGTACTTACGCGACTCAGGAAGGAAAATGAGAAAGATCATCTGGATACCTGCTGGTACACTCCCCAGCGCAACCATCCACCTCCATCCACTGTGTACATTGGCAAATCCGGCGTCAATACCATACGCAATGACCTGTCCCAGGGTGATCATGACGACGTTCAAAACTACCATGCGTCCTCTTAGTCGCGTGGGAGAGAGTTCTTGGATGTAGAGTGGTGCGATGCAGGAAGCTAGACCTACACCGAGACCGACTAGGAAACGACAGCCTATCTAAGAGGATAATTTAAACATGTTTGGGGATAAGGAGGCGGGGGTACTTACCATACTCCAGACGGTGTGACAGACAGCTTGACCTACGGCGCCACCGATGAATAGGATATCAGCGATGCCTAGAACGGGCCTGCGACCTGTCCAGTCAGACATTGCTCCAGCAGCAAGACCACCGAGAAGAGCACCCAGCGTCGTTGACGAGGTGATAAATTCCTTAAGATAGTAGGATGAGTGAGTGTCTGCAGTGCTACGCAAAGGCACCGAGTGATTACTTTTTGTCCGTCTGATAATTGCGCTGGACCAAGGTCTCCGTTGATGGTGACTAGTGCACCGGAGATGACACCGGTATCGTAGCCTACGAAAAGATGAGGACGAGTTGTATTAAAAAAATGTGAATAACGCACCGAAGAGCAAGCCGGATATACTACAACAGCAGACAAGAAGCCAGACAAACCAAGTTGTACGTTCCTCTCCTTCTGCTACAACTGCAAGCTCTGATATTTCACCAGCAGCAGTACTGCGAACCACTTCATCGTAAAAGTCAGAGTCATCCTTATCGTGAGCGTTCTTGGAGTCGATCGGAACGTCCGACTGAGAAAGGCGCTTCTCGTCGGTAGAGGTCATGGTCGTTCGTAAAGTAAAGAACGTTTAGTTCTTGGGGATATATGAGCGCTTTTCCAAGAATGATCATAAGGTCTCTTAACCGGACAAAACGCCATCACCAACAGCAAAATTGAATGGGCTTTTTCCCAGAAAAAATGGCAGATAAGCACGTGGTCCTTTTGCGCCGGAAGTAATATTACGACTAAGAGGTCAGGAATGGATGTGCCGCCATTATCAGTGTTTCATTTTGTTGACCTTATAGTATCCAAGACAGTACTGGATAAGTATGTGTTTTATGCAGACATCCGAGTCGTCGCTGGAGTCGACATGTGTGATTCAGAGTTGTATGAGCCATCGTCAACACCTGGACGGACTTTGAATTTACACCTTTGACCGAACCAAGTTGGCAGAACTTGGAATCAGCTAAAAGGTAACTGCATAAATACAGCGCAGACCTCATCCATAACGAGCAAACATGGTAAATATCACATCCCTAGCATCCCTCGCAACTCTGAATAACCACTGACAAGCCAACCCCAGGCTAGAAATGAAGAAAAAGCACAATCCATGCTCTACCGCTTTCGTGAGGCGCAGGCAGCAGAGCTTGGGCTTGGAACCAGGAGCGACCGTAGACCCAAGATGGCCAGTGCATGTAAGAGTCTGAGAGAGTGTGAGCGGTGGAGAGGTGAGATACTCAGAGAGATAAGCAGGAAAGTGTCCAAGATTCAAGACGGTGCGTCTCTTTCATTCGTCCTCTGTCAAGCTCATCTGATAATACCCCACACTATATACAGCTGGTATGACGGACTACGAAGTGCGCGACCTCAACGACGAGATCAACAAACTCATGCGCGAAAAGAGACATTGGGAGAACCAGATCGTCGCTCTGGGTGGTGCCAACTACAGGCGGAACGTCGCTATGCTCGACGATGATGGGAAAGAAGTACCAGGGACGAAAGGATACAAGTATGTACCCCCCTTTCATCGTCTATGCTTTGCTCATCCATATCTTCTTCTCCCCTCTAATAGATACTTTGGTCGCGCCAAAGACCTCCCTGGTGTCCGCGAGCTCTTTGAGAGCAGAAAAAAAGAGGAGGACGAGGAAAACCAAGCTCTCGCGTTCTACAAAAAGTTCATGAACCATGGCCCCGCGTATTTTGGGGACCTTGACGAGGGAGACGGCAAGTTGCTTGCATTCGAGAGGGAGGCAGAGGAAGGAGGTATGTTCGTTTCACTTCCCATCTTTTTCTTTCGTTACAGCCATTTGTCCTTGTCTCGTCGAAATACGGTCAAACTGATGTTTGGACATATTTTGAATTCAGAATGGACAGAAGCATGCACTCACGTGTGGACCATCCTTGGAATACCTACCAGCGAACCACACCCACAGTTCCCCGGATCTACCCAGTCAAAAGTTATCAGTTCCTCCTCGGACTCGCCCCCACTTCCACCACCAAATACGGCCTCCGCCAAACGAAAAGCCTCAGATCAAGATCAAGATGGTGATACCACTATGTCTACCGCCTCTTCTGACACGCGCGTCTCGGATCCATCATCGAAGCGTTCAAAAGCGTCCATTTCAAACACATCAGACCCATCTCCAACCGCTACCACAAATTCACAAACGGTCGCTACGACAAGCCCACATCTCGCCCACGCTCAAGCTGCTGCTTCGTACATCCCCTTTCTTTCCCCGGAGGACCTGCTCCCGCCTAAACTGCCGACGAGGGAGGAAATGGAAGGCGTTTTGCTGAGGTTGCGGAAGCAGGTACTAGTACAGGAGTATTTTGGGGAGGGGTAGTAAGGCCATTTGTGGTTGTGTTGTATGGAGGGTAATGTGAAGGCGAGAAGAAGGGAGAGAGTAGGGGGGAGATACAGGCTGACGTGACTTCTGCTAAGTGTAGCTTTCTTAGAAACTTCTTATTATTGTCAATGACATTACATTAGCCTACTCTCTACTGCCAACTCACCACTCGTGAGTCGTGTTCAAGTCTGACTTAACGGGTATCTACAGATGGGCCTCGGGAATTACCCCTGTTCACTATCATTATACCAATACACTGCGCATTCGAGCCTGGACAATATTGTGCAGGAGTGTCGAGGAACAAAGGAACAATCCGACCCCGGCTCCTGCATTCCCCGCAACTTGTTTACTCATGCTGGTATGATAATGATGAGACAGTATCGCATCATGGGATTGTAGAAGACGGGTACTGTTACCTGGCAGATGGGGCGCTTGGCTAAACGTATATAACGAGTACTAACTTTAGCTGTTTTATCAACTGCAATTCTCTCGAGGTCCTCGTCCCCTACAGCACACCGAAAGAAACAGCCTAAATATTCGCCTCTCTTGTTCACTTTTAGAAGTCAAATATCCGTATGTCCTCGCTTTCGGAATCACAGGTCAAATACGTAGAATACAGTTACTGGGGTATGGCTTTATCATTGAATATAAATTCTTGTGATCGAGCTCACTAGGAGTATCGCTCTTGCAGGGCTTCTTGTTGCGACCCTGTTAGTTTGTCTATCGCTCTCGTTCCTTCATGATGATTGACATCTTGCAAGTTTTATAGGGTGTATGTTCGTACAAAGCTATTATTATTTTCATAATTACAACGATCGGTGGCCCGTAAAAGCACTGGTGAATAACGTTCTCGTTTCCATGCAGTTACACTCTTACCCCCAGTCTGACAGGTATCATTTATCATGTGCGCAACATGCGTTATGAAAACACTACATGTCTTACCCGAATCTTCATTATAGTATTGTCGACGCATTCAATTGGCTATGTTTAGCCAAGCTGTTTTACTTCTACTTGGTAGGTTTCCAGTTTGTTATCAAGGATTTCAGCGTTTATGGAACGTTTCGTTTAGGCTGAAAACTATGACAACCCGGCCGCTCTTGCGCTTTTGCCATGGCATGTTATGTCCTTTTTTTACAGTTGCAACCGCTCGCTAAAGCCCAATGTAGGGAATATAGTGCAGAGACTGTCGCGCTTAGCCTCGTACAGACATTGTGCATAGTCCTACAACAGTCTTACCACAATATTTTTACTGATAATGATATAGGGTACAACTGTTCTTCGCTCACCAAATCTACACAGGTATGTCTATTGCGCTTGGTAGCGCCAAACGCTTTTGTTTATGTAGAACGTAGTCAATAGGAAGGGTTGGATAGTGGCTTCGGTCATAGTTAGTCTGTTTTTCAGAGGCATTTGTCAAGTGTTATATTTATGTTTTTCTTAGGCCTTTCTCGCGCTTCTTGGTTTTGGCAAGTGTCACATTATATGTTTTAGTTCTAACGAACGGACTCGTTGATTTTTGTCTTCTAGGTTTAGGGATCGGTAGGTCGTTACATCATGAATGATATGATGACGATATCACTAACTTCTATGAATCAAGCTACTTCTATCATGTTAGCGTGTCATTCAAACCTTGCGTATACTGACACAAGAGCCTTTGGAGTATGGCACGGTTTACGCACTATCTGTATTGTGGATTTCTGACTTGCTGAAATTTGTAGGTCATGACTGATTTACTTCTCATTGTGCCGACAATTTGTGATATAATTGCAACGGCCGCAATGCTGCGCTTTCTCGATCAAAAGGGGACAGGGCTGAAAAGGCAAGTAATACTTCAAATACATAAATGCCCTGTATCTTCTACCGCTGGTTGGACGAGAATTATGATTGATGCGTGCGTTACAGGACAAGAGGTACCCTTAGATCGATACAATTTTTGGTGCTTAACCGTGGAATACTCCTCATGTCCACGCAATGCACATGTCTCGTCCTCTGGCTTGTAGGAGAAACCTACTGGTACTGGTATGTCATCCCTTATTATATATGTTCGTGTCTTCATGCAGTATAATGGAACGACAAGGCTGCCTGTCCATATGAACGTTCCCACTATATATGTAAACACTATGCGTGAGATTTTGTTTATTTGCATAGTTATTGTAGGCGTAATGCTAAATGTTCATTGCAGTGATCTTGTGAGCATCGGAACTCGATTTCCATGACGCTCCTATGAGTGACTGTTGATATTTCCGATTCTAGGCTAAACGAACGTGCAAGTATCCGAGCGAAAGCGAAAGTTATCAATACATCTCTTCAGCTTACAACTCGCATCAGACAACCTTTGGAGTTCAATGTCATTAATTCGTCACGGCAGACCACTACCGATTCACATGAGGTCGCCTTGGGGTTATCGGTAAGCTGGAGAGGGTTGTTCTTTGAGGGGATGCTGAACCTTTTGTTTTTTTATATTAGAACCATTCATCGTCAAAGATCATCCATAGCCATTCGGATGCACCTAGTCTGACTACTGTGACTTCCGAGGGAAATACAGTGAATGACGGTGACCATCTTTGCTGAAGATAACTGGAGCACGCGAGGAATGTCGGAATGAGCACGATGTTCATCTTACGTCTTCACTGTTTATAGTTAGAGTAATGATCATCACATGTAGTCAATATAATTTGTCCAGTTTTTAGGAAACTTTTGTGATGGCTTAGATAGGATAGAGGTTGTCAACCTCTTAGGCTCTTGTAAACATGTCAACTCATCGTTCCCTCTTCACCCCGTTATTCAAATCCACCTGCCTACAACTTGAATATGGCAGCTATTCCGTGAATTTTTTCAACTCATCCCCAGGGCCTTCATACTTGCAACTTGCATCCATCTTCTCCTGAAATGTTTCCCTCTGAAGAATGTGTATCCAGGATGCAGAGGATGCAAGGCCATTTGAAAAATCACTTCATATGGAAGTACAGCTAAGAAAGCTATCAGAATCAGAAGAAAGAAAAGTTGTGTCACCTGACAAAACTGGATAAACCCGGTCTCTGCTAAAGCAGCCATTGTTCTCCATGGAGCATAATGGCTGCTTCATGGAGTCAGCATTGTTCTCCTAGGAGTCATTATACTATAGCAAGTAGCACCTCCGACTATAAGTAGTAGGGGGTTTAGTATAGGAATACCTCAGTCATTTCTATTGTTAGGCTATGAGAAGACTAAAAGAGAGTATTTCTCAGTCTTATAATCAAGAGACTGATATTGAAGGATAATATACCTAAAAGAGAGTATTTCTAATAGTGTAAAGTGAGTATGATGATATAAAGTAAACTGTAAAATAACCAGACATACCTCAGTCTTATAATCAAGAGACTGAGGTTTGTGTAAGGCAGAGTGCTACGAGTTTTTGGAATAAGTGTGGGAAAGTTTTGAGCTTATGTAATGTAGTGGAAAAGCGGTCAAGTAGAGATGAAAGAATGGTGTATGGAAATGAAGAAATAAAAGGATAAAATGATAGGATGTGAGTGTATCATAAACAGGATATGCCAACATCTATAGCCTCTTAGGCAGCGGCTGAGGTATGTTACATTACATTTATTAGAGATCACCTTAGACTAACATCTATTGTAGTTTTCACTTAGATTTATTAGGTTATGAGCTCTGGTGATGCAAAAGCTATGCAGGAAATAATTCTCATTTGAAACAGCAAACTTGGAACCATGACCACAGCACACGATACATCCGCATGTCCAGTTCTCACTGGACCCAATAATTTCCAGATATGGAAACTCCGGATCATCTCAAAGCTACGTCGGGAAAAGGTTCTCCAAGTTGTTACTGGAGAGGAGCTCAAGCCCTCACCAGCAAAGCCCACCTCCTCAGAGGATCCTGAAATCACCTGGATACTTAAGGATGAGAAGGCACATGGAATCATCCAGGACCACATCTCTGATGCCCTCCTAATGAGGAGGACTGGAGACCTCACCAGCTCCAAGGAGTTATTTGATAAACTTGTTTCACTCCATCAGATGTCCAACATTGCCTTGGCCTTCTATTCATTCCAGCAACTCACCAAATTGTCCTGGGATGGGACATCACCTATCCAGGACCACATTACGAAAATCCAGACAATTGATTCATACCTCTTGTTACGCACAAAGTGCTTAACAAAGTCTGAGGGTTTGTCGAGGTTTGTAAAGAGACTTATCCGAAGACAAGTTCGAGAACATAGTTCTGAGTGGAGGTTTTCCAACGGGAGTTGGTCTTCTTCTGAATAGAAGTCTGATCTTAGGAGTCTAGCTTTGTAAGCGTAAACTGCATAGAATCGTATTAGAGAATACTACTGCTGTTACATGGTATTTATAATGGAAAGGAATCGGTGATAGGAGTTAGGTCCTATCTAGGGCAGGTCTGTCTGTTCAGGACTGAGTACTATAATAGGTACTGTGAATGCGAGAGGAACGGAAGTATATGTGAAGGGAATGAGTCATCGGTCCGATGGTATAACCGATGAGTAAAAAGAAATGAGTAGTCCTTAAATGTCCAATAGAGATTGTAACATTACCCCCTTACTTGCTCCGAGTTTCACTGAAATTCGGTACCTTCGCCGTCCATATTGTAACTGTCGTCGTAGCTGACATCTCCATGTAATCCTTCCATCAGAATCCTATCCTCGTCTTCCCTGCAGATGGGACACCAATTGAAACTATGTCCCGGTGCACGACGGTCACAGTCGGGGCAATAGTAGGCTTTGCAATAGTATGTGCGATGATCGCTCCAACCGCAGTTTTGGCAGTATGGAGCGTTGTTACGAACGCCTTCATGGTATCTTTGTCAGGTGTTGGATGAGGTGTTGGATTGGGGAGTGGTTGGATTGTCATCTCCCAGGTTGTACGTTCCTGCGTACAACTAATCAATCATGGCTGCGTCGTCATCTACGTTGATTGGGTTAGAGGGAGAGCCAGTCTCAGGCCTGTGCATTGCACCAGGCGGACTGTCTTTCTGTCCCTTCAACATACGAGACTGCCGTTTTGATGGAGTTCTGGCGGCGGGGATCTGGAGTATCACCTCTTGCCGGCCGCGTCAGGCTCCTCGTCAGTTCGTCAGGTGATGGGTTGGGGCGTTTGGCACTGGTCAAGGTGGAGATGATGGGGGAGACGGTGGTTTTGGGTTCAACCCAATGGAACGGGGACTGGAGTGGCTCGACTCTTGTGAGATCGGGCTGGTTGGGACGGTGGGAATATATTTTTCCTCCGATGGGATGGGCATAGGTCGACAGGTGATGATGTGGTAAGTGCGCTCCGGGGTAACACTGGTCTGGTCTGGGTGCGACAGGGACCGGAGGGACAAACCGGGTGGAGGAGTACTCGTACAACCGTCTCGCTCTATCCGCGTGCGAGCTTCGTTTAGCAATGTCCTCCCGCCTGATTCCAAATATTCCTTTGCCGGGTCCATCTGCCCATTCAAGGAGCTCATCCTCAAGCGTCGTTCCAAAGATTCCAAAACTAACTTTTTCATCCGGAGTGCCCGACAGATACTCAAGTCCTGACTGTTGAGCCGCGAATGCTCGCTTTCCAACAAATGTATTGAGTCTATGGCTTTTATGAGTTCATCAGCTATGAGGTCTATGGCAAGGAAGGTATGCATGGAAGAAAGAGCGTGATACGCATGGGGGCAGCGTTTTTCGGTCTCGTAAAAGAGATAGGTATAGGCGTCTTTTGCTGACATTAATTCTATGGCGTCAGTGACATCGGCTTGGTTGTGTTGTTGCCCACGGGCAAAAGACACTCGTTCGTCGGCTACAAGTTGGCATCACCGGGTATCGAGTAGGTGGTGATAGGGAAGCCGGTGGAGTTAGAAGTAGACATGTTTTGTGTTGAGAGACAGAGGATTGTTGGTAGTGGGGTGATTGTCTCTTCAACACAGCTTGTGGTCCTTCTTATAGGCTTCCAATATCTCCACAGCATTGGTTAAATGTTCTTCCGGTTCCCATGAGTTTTCGGAATGAGGGTAATGGTGCTATTTAATCAGGTAGCGGCGCCCACGTTTCTAGGGTTTGTGTCTAAGAATACTTTCTACTTTGTATTCCTCTTCTTCGTTGACCAGATCAGGTGGTGGTCGGATAAAGTTTGGGCCGTGAGTGTTAGTTTCCATATACGGCGTGAAAAGGGATGCGTGGAAAACATTGTGTATCCTCCAATGGGGAGGCAGGGATAGTCGGTAGTTTACTGGGGAAATCTTTTCTTGGATGCGAAAAGGTCCGATGTGTTTCATGTTGAACTTCTTGTATTTGGTAGCTTTTTCTTGCAGGTTGGTGTTCTCTAACCACACCTTTTGTCCTTTGGAGAATCGCGTGAACTTTCCGTTGTTTCTTTTCATCATCTTGCTTCTTGCGAGTTCGTGTGCTTTTAGGGCGTTTTCCCTTGCCCTAAGCAGTTCGGATAATCGTTTTTCCACTGATGGGATATTCGTGGATCTGTGTTTAGTTGGGATTCCTCGGGGTTCATATCCCATGAGGAGGTAGAATGGTGATTGGTTGTTTGTGGAGTGTGGTCTTTGGTTGTGACAGAATTCGGCGGTAGTAAGGTATTTTGCCCAGCTGTGTGGTTGGTTCTGGCAAAATATGCGGAGGTAGATCTCCAGTTCTTGATTGGATTGTTCTGTTTGTCCATCCATCTGGGGATGATACACAGAGGAGAGTGCAGTTTCAATGTTCAGGAGTTTGTGGAGTTCTTTGGATACTTCAGAGGCAAACTGTGGTCCCCTGTCGGATATGAGTTTATCGTGCAATCCGAATCGTTTGAAGATGGAATTGTGAAAGATTCGTGCGGTTTTGAGTGCGTTGATGGTTTTATGACAAGGTGAGAGGATTACCCCCTTACTAAGACCTTGGTCTACCACGACCATTATACTGTCGTATCCTGAAGATTCTGGTAAATCAGTTATGAAGTCTACGGATAGGTACTTCATTGGTTCTGCGGTTTTTGTTACGATAACACAATTTCCGGACATCTCCTTTCCTTTTTATTCTCCGCTTTAACCTTATACTTTAAGTGCCACGCGGCATTTCCCTTTCTCGCGCCGCGTTGCCTTTCTTTTACTTTTAGACTTAACTCTCTCACGCAGTGGAGCTGGCCATACGGGCTAGACCCTATGACATCATCAGCCACTGCCTTCATCAACTGTATAGTACACATGTACAAACAAACCTGTAGTAGTATATATACCCCAATAGATCCAGGAGACTCCTCAGCGAGTCCTCCTGTTGTATACCAACTAACTCACTGCAGCCCAAGGGGTACCCACTCCCCATCTTCCACTACCTTTATAGTGTGTTCCTGTGTGCGCCAGAGTAACTAACTCTTGGTTGTTACAATTTTTGTCAGGCAACAAATACGAAGCTATATAACAAAGCCCAATGTCTGGTCAAGTCTTTCCTGGAAGGCGGTGAATCAGAGTATGAGAATGAAGAGTATCAGTAAGAGCGCAAATCCAAACTAATATTGAACTAGAGAATAATACATCGAGTATATACTTCTCTATATAGTGAACGGCGATGGTCAGACCGAGAAAGGGAAATACTGAGAAAGTGGTCTGACCAGCTAGCTAACCAATAAGAAAAAAGGAGAACATGGTCCGATCTATCGTATTTACTAATCATATGAGAAAATGTATTGGTAAGGGATATATGATTGGCTGTATCAGTAAGCCCATGAGAAGGCGCTGACTCACAACCTTCTTCACTTATCAATATCCCTCCAAAGTATTCCCAGACATAGCACTGGATCGTGGCTATGTCATCTGGATATCTTCTCGAGGATTGACAACAAGTCTACCTCGTTGTAGGTACGATAGAACGTGAGTGTGAAGAGAGAATAAGAAGAAAAACGATAAAAGTAATAAGACACCTGCTGTAATCTCTAGTCCAAGGGCAAGAGGAGTGACGGGGATTGAGTCTGCTAACCACGACATGATGGGAATGCGATAAGAAAAATCGATTCCTCACAGTTTTTGGGGTCTGGTTTGGGATTAATGGTACGGTGGTGGGATGCGTGTTTACTTTCACTTGTTGACAAGTTGCGCATCCTTTCACGTATTCTTCCACTTGTTTCATCATTCCTGGCCACCAATGGGCCTTTTTGATCAACTGGTAGGTTTTGAGCCTTCCTGGGTGTCCTGCGGACAGGGAATCGTGGTGATCTTTGATGATCGTCTTTTGTTCTTCTACTTCGTCAATCAGTAATTTATTCTGATAAAAGAACTGTCCTTCTTCTTTTCTCCAATCGTCTTTCTTCGTTCTTCCTGGATAATTATCGTTTGTGAGCATGGCTTGCTCGATTGTGTTTTCAATTGTTCATGTGTGATACAGGAACGCTGAGGCGGGTATCATTGGTGTGTCATCGTTGTCTCCTTCTGTTTGGACGTATAAATCAGGTCTTCTTGAGAGTGCATCGGGTACCACCATGTGGGTTCCTGGTACGTGCTCCAAGGTGTCATTGTATTGTGACAGTTCCAGCTGCCATCGTCTTTGTCGCGGTGTCAGTTTCCTGGCTTCTTGCCAGTACGTCAGGTTCTTGTGATCTGTCAGGATTTGGATTGTGTGGGGGCTTCCCAAAAGTAAGTGTTTCCACTCTTTTAAAGCTCTCATTACCGCTAATAACTCTTTGTCGTAGATCTGGTAGTTCTTTTCAGCGGGGGATAGTGTTTTGGAGAAAAATGCATATGGGTGCCATTGTCCTTGGTCATCGGGTTGCATTAATACAGCTCCTGTGGCGTGTTTGCTGGCGTCTGCAGCAATCCTTGACGGTTTCAAGGAGTCGGGAATTTGTGTTATGGGGGATTCGAGGAATTTTTGTTTCATCAATTTGAAAGTGTCGTCTTCAGTTTGGGTCCAGTTCCACTTCCTATCCTTTTCTAGTAAGGCATTCAAGGGTCTGGCAAGGTCAGAGTAATGACCGATAAACTTCCTGTAGAAGTTTCCGTAACCTAAGAACTTCCTTACGCCTTTGGTGTCTTTTGGGATTGGCCAATCGCGGATCCCAGCGAGTTTGGCTGGATCCATCGATACCTGATTGTGGGAAACAATCATTCCTAAGTATTCAATGGTTTCCGCTTCGAAGGTGCATTTTTCTAGTTTTAGGAATAGGTTGTTATCGCGTAGTCTTTGTAGAACCTGTCTCATTCGGATTCGGAGTCTTTCGATGTTGGTGTCAAAGATGAGGATGTCATCCATGTATATGATCATCCAACCTTCATTGATGTAGTCTTTGAATTTGTCGTTCATCAGCCTTTGGAATGTTGCCGGTGAATTGCACATGCCGAATAACATGACCGTTGGTTTGAACACTCCTTTGCTGGTTTTAAACGCAGCTTTCCATTCGTCTCCTTCTTTTATCCTTACATTGTTGTATCCCCAATGTAGATCTAGTTTCGTAAAGATGGTGGCTCCTTTCAATTTTTTGATGAGGTCGGGTATTAGGGGTAGTGGATAGGGGTCTTTCACGGTATATGCGTTCAGTTTTCTGTAATCTTGGCACAGTCAGAGTGATCCATCCTTCTTGCCGATGAAGAAGAAAGGGGACACCTGTGGCAACTTGCTCGGCCTGATGTATCCCTTTCTGTAGTTTTCCGTTAAGAACTCCGTTAATGCTTCGTCTTCCTTTGATGCCAATGGGTATAACTTGCAATCTGTTGGTACGAATTCTGGTTTCATGTTGATTGCATGATCATATTCCCGTCGCTTGGGGAGTCTTTCCGACTTCTTTTTGTCGAAAATGTCCAAATACCCTTTATATTCATCCGGGAGGTTATGCTCCTTCTTTTCTCCGTGTATTTGCGCGTGTTCCATTGCCAAGTTGACCTTTAATCGAATCATGGTTCGAGGATAGGGTTTTTGGTCGGATACGTATCTATGAATAGTTTCGTACACGTCTTTGTTTACTGCGGTTGTCCTGATTTTTGTTTCCGTGGTTGTTTGGTTCATCCTGATGGAGTGTTTGTCCGAGTTTGGTAATTCTTTGTCTTTCCAGTTAATGACAGGATTGACTTTTCGTAACCAGGGAAATCCCAGTAATACGTCTTCTCCGTCTAGTCCGGTCAATAGGAACTTTGTGAACCTGTTTTGTCCTCCTGCATCTATCCTCTGATAGGTGCAATGCGTAATTTTTCCATTTTTGTTCATGGTTCCATCAACATTTTTACATGTTATAGGAGTTGGGAGTTTTTGGAGGGGAGTCGGTGTCTGATGGTGAATTTTGTGTCCATGAAGTCGTCTGTAGCTCCTGAATCTATCAGGGCTTTGGTTCTGATGGTTTTCTGTTTCAACGAGCAATCAATTTGTAAAGAGTTGGCATTGATCGTCGCTATTGTTACAGTTGCCATTTTTGACAGTACTAACATCGGGGTAGTCTGTCATTTCAAAAACCCTCGTCTTCTAATTCTTTCATCGCCTCTGTTCTTTGATCTTCTCCTAACTCCCTCCACATCCTCATGATGTTTTGGACCCTGTCTTCTTCTACCACTGTTTTGGTGTCATCTTCCGTTTTGGTTTGACGTACCTTTCTTTCGGGAGTTTTTCCTTTGTTCCTACAATTCCTTCCTATGTGTCCTTTCTCGTTACATATAAAGCATCTTCCCTCTTTCCTCCTTGATTCTTCTTCATCTTTGGTTAATCTTCTGGTGCTAGTGGATGGTCCACTTTTGCGATTTCTGTCGTTCTGTCTTTCTTTGTTTCTGGCGCCCCATGCTCCTTCCGAGATAGCGTTGGCACTGATCCAGTTGGCTTCTAGGTTCGCTACTGTGCCCATCCAGTCTTCGGTGGTGAGTAGTTCCTTTCCGGTGAGTGCCCTGCAAAGGAGGGGTGGCCGGATAGCCTTTTGATAAACCATGATCATGGCTTCATTGTTGATGCCGCTTTTCCCAGCATCTAGCATAAACCTTGAGTTAAACGCTACTGCATTTTCTCCTTGTTCCATCTTCATTTTCATCAAGGCAGCCGAGGCCGTTCCTTTGACGTTTGCCGTTCTGAAACTGGCTGTGAAGGTTTTCATGAAGTCTGCCCATGTGGAGTAGGCATTCTTCTCTTTGTATTTGGTCATCTTGGCTTCGCTCCATGAGGCGGCGTTGCTGTCCTTCATGTAGCTGAGGGCCACATATACCTTTTTCTTGTCGGAGTTGTAGATGGTGTCGTTGATATCAAAGTGTAGATCGGTGGACAATATTCACCTTTGGGCTTTATCTGGGGTTCCATCGAAGTCATTGATTTTCCCAATCATCGTGGGTTTGGGGGCTGCAGCGTTAGACATGGTGTGTGGTGGTGGGATGTGGGATGGAGCAGGTGCGGCGGGGAGTATCTGTGGAGTGGGAGGTGGTATCGGGTTGCCGTCTGCTGCAAACTCTTCAAAGTCGTTCTCGTCGTAGAGGTTTTCTACGGTTACTGGGGGATCGTGTTGTGTTGTGGGCAGTAGCTGTGGGTGGCTTCCTGCGTAGTACTGTAGCCAACGTGTTCTGGCTTCATAGAAAGTGTCTGCTTGTTCTTTGGTGTGGAGTCGGGTTATGTCTGGTTGGGGAAAGGGAGGTGGTGCTGCTATCCTTTCTTGTTGGGATGACGTCGGTGGGGTTGCTGTTTGTGGGTTGTCTGAGCTTCCTCTTGCTCTCTGGGATCTGGTTGTTGGTCGTTGCGACGTCTTGTCGACTTTTTCTTCCCAAACCTAAATAGGTGGGACTTCTGGTTAGAATACGATTCTTTTGTTACGCACAAAGTGCTTAACAAAGCCTGAGGGTTTGTCGAGGTTTGTAAAGAGA
Organism: Serpula lacrymans var. lacrymans S7.9; assembly: GCF_000218685.1. Classification (NCBI taxonomy): domain Eukaryota; kingdom Fungi; phylum Basidiomycota; class Agaricomycetes; order Boletales; family Serpulaceae; genus Serpula; species Serpula lacrymans. The sequence goes on along the minus strand of NW_006763294.1, from coordinate 2,888,167 downwards.
CTTATCCGAAGACAAGTTCGAGAACATAGTTCTGAGTGGAGGTTTTCCAACGGGAGTTGGTCTTCTTCTGAGTAGAAGTCTGATCTTAGGAGTCTAGCTTTGTAAGCGTAAACTGCGTAGAATTGTATTAGAGAATACTACTGCTATTACATGGTATTTATAATGGAGAGGAATTGGTGATAGGAGTTAGGTCCTATCTAGGGCAGGTCCGTCTGTTCAGGACTGAGTACTATAATAGGTACTGTGAATGCGAGAGGAACAGAAGTATATGTGAAGGAAATGAGTCATCGGTCCGATGGTATAACCGATGAGTAAAAAGAAATGAGTAGTCCTTAAATGTCCAATAGAGATTGTAACACCTCTCTGGAATGAAACTAGGAGTTGATACCAAACTCATGGCCTTTGCTCTTCTCCAATCTCTCCCATGCACTCCTGAACGGCAAATATTTCAGTCATTGGTAATCAACACGATTGAAGTAAATAAACTTACTTTTGATGCAGTTGAGATCCACATCACTGCAGAAGTTGCACAACAGTCAGGAAAGGCCCCTGGAGGTTTCAAATCAGCACTCAAGTCCAAGGAGAAGTGGTGTGACTTCCAAGAAGCCAAATCACACAACACCTCGGAGTGTCGAACACTTCAGTCAGCTGGAAAAGGTCAAAAGAAGAAGGGAAAGGAAAGACACAAGGATAAAGGAAAAGAGAAGGAAAAGGCAAATACGGCGGAGCAATCATCTGCATCTGACTCCAAGGAGGAACAGAGTCATATTGCATTGGAACATGTACATATTCCCAAGCCACTTGCTAAACACATTCAAGCTTACCTTGTGTTGGAACCCGATAAGACCAAAACAACAATCATCATTGACTCCGGAGCAACATCCCACATGGTCCCTCACCGCTCCTGGTTTGAGCCAGGAACATACCATGTTCTGAGTCCTCTGAGGACAATCAGTTTTGGGGATGAATCCTAAATGCCATTGGAATTGGAACAGTAATCCTACAAGCAACTGTTGGCAAAAAGGACTACAATATTGCACTGTCAAATGTCTTACTTGTGCCAAACTTCACTTTAGCACTTGTCTCTGTCCACAAATTATCTAAAACGGGGTTATCAACACTTTTTCCAGCAGGATTAAATGCTTGTGAAGTTCAAAAAAAGAAAGAACTTATCCTCACTGCCTTACACAAGCGAGGACTTTATCACATCCAAGCAAAACCTGAAATTAACCCAGAGTCAGCTTTTGCAGCAGTAGATGTATTTATTGCACAGGAGAATGGGACACATTGGAATAGACCACTTGCAACAGATGGTTACAAAAGGACAGCTCCAGGACATAGACATCCTTACTGGAACCCCAGAGTTCTGTGAACCTTGTGCTTTAGGAAAGATGAAGAAAATACCTTTCAAGTCCACTGGAGGAAACCAAGCCAAGCGCCCCATACAAATTGTGCACACAGACGTTGGAGGACCGATCAAACCAACCTCCAGGGTTTTCAGTACTGGATTATCATTGTAGATGATTTCTCCAAATTTCCATGAATATATTTCCTAAAACACAAAAGTGAAGCACTGGAACAATACAAGCAATGGAAAGAAGATGTCCAAACATTCTTCCAAACTCATTTGGGAGAAGAAAGCTTTACTCCACTGTACACAGAATTCCCTACGGAGCAATGGGGGAGGAGAACATACTGGCAATGCATTCAAAAATCAACTCCGAGGAGATGGTGTCATCCAAGAAACTACAGCTGTAGATACTCCGGAACAAAATGGCATTGCAGAACACATGAATTAGACATTGGCTACATTAGCAACCACTATGCTCCATGATTCCAAGCTCCCAAAGTCATTTTGGGTAGATGCCATGCAAACAGCTGCATATATCACAGCACGCAGCCCAGCATCAGGACTCCATGGAAAGGCCCCATATGAAATACTGTTTAAAAGGAGAGTTGATCCAACTTTGTTTCGCCCTTTCGGATGCCAAGCATATGCCTTGATTCCAAAAGACAAAAGGCAAGGGAAGTTTTACTCCAAGGGGTGCAAAGCCATAATGATTGGCTACACACATGGAAAGCAAGCCTACAAACTCCTAGACACTGAACAATGAACTGTGTTTTCCAGTTGGCATGTCATACTCAATGAATCCAGAAAGGTACAAAAGGACGACACTGCTCCCTGGGACACAGACCCTAGCACAGATCAGTGGGAGGGACTCATTCCAGAGAATGCTCACTATCCAGACCAAAATGCGTTGGAGGAGGATGATCCTGACCCTTGGATCCGAGATCCAAATGAATTGCAAATGGAACTGCATCTCCAAGGAGATGTTCTACAAGCAATAGAACCATATCAGCATGAAAATGTTCCAAGAGCAGTGGGGCAATACCTCCGTGGAGACGTTCCGAGAGCAGTGGGAGCACCTGATCAGCTAAAACACCCTCCACAACAGTCTCTACAACCAAGACCTGAACACTGGCCATCTTCAGAACGGAAAGCCAAAGTAGAGTTACAGTCAGTGGGAGGACAGCCCCAGCTGATGTGGAAAAAGTCCGAATACAGCTAGACAGCCTGTCCATTGGATCAGCTTCTGGAAGGCATACAACATCTCCAAGGAGTCATTCAACACCTACGAGGAGTCATTCAACACCTTCAGGAGTGAGTGAGGCAACAAATACACAAATGCATCTACTCCCTGGAGTACCTGCACAAGTTCCTAAAAGAGCAGTCATGCCTGCTAAAGTCCTAGGAGTACACAGAAGCAGTTGCCAGACCCGTCCTGCAGACAAAAACCGAGATTATCAAAGGACTCTAGATGAGGAACAGTCTCAAAAAGAGCAGCATAACAACTCCATGGAGAAACCTAACACTCCTGAGGTTCATGAAGAAACATCTGATACAGAGGAGATATTCTTTGCTGGAATAGCAAGTACCGGTCCATCTAATACAGACCTTCCAAGGACACTAAAGGAAGCCTTATCACGTCCGGATGGAGAATTATTGAAGTCTGCCTTGGAGGAGGAACTCCTAAGTCTCAATATTAATGCAGTATATGACACGGTCCCACTTCCAAAGGGAGTGAAACCTATCACATCAAAACCTGTTTTCCGGATCAAGTTTGATCAAAATGGAAACATTGAGAGATACAAACTCCGGATTGTTGCACGAGGTTTTACTCAAAGGGAGGGGCTTGATTACCAGGAAGTTTTTGCTCTGATTGCAAACTTAGAGTCAATTCAAATTATTCTAGCCCTGGCAGAAAAGTACAACCTCGAAGTTGATCAAATGGATGTATGCACAGCTTATCTCAATGGAGAACTTGAAGAAAAACTGTACATGCTTCCTCCAGGGGGTGTTCCTATCCAACCTGGATACCGCTGGAGGTTGAAAAAATCCATCTACGGATTAAAACAAGCTGGTTGTACATGGAACAAAACCTTTGATTGCAAACTCCAGGAGCTTGGTTTCACAAGACTAAATGCAGAAACATGTCTCTATGTATTCCGGGACAACAAACAAATATGCTTTGTTGTTGTCTATGTAGATGACCTCCTCCTAGGAGCTTCATCCTGAAAATTCATAGATATCACAAAAGCCAAACTTGAATCCATATTCAAAATGCGGGACTCTGGAGAAGCAAAATACATCCTTGGAATAGAAATCCAACGTGGTTGTTCAAACAAACAATCTCCCTATTGCAATGCCAATACATTGACACAGTCCTGGAGTGTACTGGAATGAAGAACTGCAAACTAGTATGGACACCAATGGCCCATGGATCAAAACTCCTCGCCAATGCTCCAGGGGAAGATATTGTGCAACATGAGATGCATATTGAAGGACATCAAGTGCCATACCTCTCAATTGTAGGCTCCCTCATGTATACCATACTCAGAACCCGCCCAGACATTGCCTATGTTGGAATACTAAGCAGACATAGCTCAGCTCCAAGGAGCCATCACTGGGAAGCTGCAAAATGTGTCCTCCAATATCTGAAAGCAACCAGGGACATGAAACTACATTATGATGGCACAGATATCTCCATGGACATGGATTTCTATGGATATTCGGATGCAGATTGGTCTGGAGACCCAGACACATCTTGATCAACATCAGGCTTTGTTTTTATCACCATCTGAGGAGCAATCTCCTGGACAAGCAAAAGACAAAGCATGGTAGCTTTATCCTCCAAGGAGTCCGAGTACATTGGATTGAGCAATGCTGGACAACATATTGCATGGCTTCGGACATTTTTTGAAGAAATTGGACATGCTCAAAATGGACCTACAACATTGCACTGTGACAATCAAGCAGCTATCATTCTTACACAAGATCCACAGTTCCGTGCTCGCACAAAACACATTCAACGGAAATATCATTTTATCCGAGATGACTTAGTATCAAAAGGAGAGGCAGTAATCAGATATGTTCCTACAGGAGATATGGTTGCTGACATTCTCACTAAACCCCTCACTCATGAAAAACACTGGAAATTCTCTAAAGCTATGGGACTACAGTTGCACTCGAGTGGGAGTGACAAAACCGGATAAACCCAGTCTCTGCCAAAGCAGCCATTGTTCTCCATGGAGTCACCATTGTTCTCCTAGGAGTCATTATATGTGAGGCAACGATAAACCATAACAAAAAACAAAACCTGTCTCCTACTGCACTTGCAGGGAGTAAGGGGTTCAATAAGCTTTGAGGTCGACAGACGCTAGTAAATATAGCGAGTAGAGGGCTTGGGAAGTAAACTCAAGGGTTTTGGTTGAGGAGTAAAGCGGGTAAATCAAGTAATAGAAAACTAAGGAATTATACATGAATAGGTAAGGCTTTATATAGCTAACCGTCCATTCCTCAGACCGAAAGGAGAATAGACGAAAAGTGGTCTGAGGAATAAATCGTCCAATAAGAAAAAAGGGAACAACTATTGTACTGTTACGATCTCTATTGGACATTTAAGGACTGCTCATTTCTTTTTACTCATCGGTTATACCATTGGACCGATGACTCATTTTCTTCACTTACACTTTTGTTCCTCTCGCATTTGCAGTACCTATTATAGTACTTAGTCCTGAACAGACGGACCTGCCCTAGATAGGACCTAACTCCTATCACCAATTCCTCTCCATTATAAATACCATGTAATAGCAGTAGTATTCTCTAATACAATTCTACGCAGTTTACGCTTACAAAGCTAGACTCCTAAGATCAGACTTCTACTCAGAAGAAGACCAACTCCCGTTGGAAAACCTCCACTCAGAACTATGTTCTCGAACTTGTCTTCGGATAAGTCTCTTTACAAACCTCGACAAACCCTCAGGCTTTGTTAAGCACTTTGTGCGTAACAAAAGAATCGTATTCTAACCAGAAGTCCCACCTATTTAGGTTTGGGAAGAAAAAGTCGACAAGACGTCGCAACGACCAACAACCAGATCCCAGAGAGCAAGAGGAAGCTCAGACAACCCACAAACAGCAACCCCACCGACGTCATCCCAACAAGAAAGGATAGCAGCACCACCTCCCTTTCCCCAACCAGACATAACCCGACTCCACACCAAAGAACAAGCAGACACTTTCTATGAAGCCAGAACACGTTGGCTACAGTACTACGCAGGAAGCCACCCACAGCTACTGCCCACAACACAACACGATCCCCCAGTAACCGTAGAAAACCTCTACGACGAGAACGACTTTGAAGAGTTTGCAGCAGACGGCAACCCGATACCACCTCCCACTCCACAGATACTCCCCGCCGCACCTGCTCCATCCCACATCCCACCACCACACACCATGTCTAACGCTGCAGCCCCCAAACCCACGATGATTGGGAAAATCAATGACTTCGATGGAACCCCAGATAAAGCCCAAAGGTGAATATTGTCCACCGATCTACACTTTGATATCAACGACACCATCTACAACTCCGACAAGAAAAAGGTATATGTGGCCCTCAGCTACATGAAGGACAGCAACGCCGCCTCATGGAGCGAAGCCAAGATGACCAAATACAAAGAGAAGAATGCCTACTCCACATGGGCAGACTTCATGAAAACCTTCACAGCCAGTTTCAGAACGGCAAACGTCAAAGGAACGGCCTCGGCTGCCTTGATGAAAATGAAGATGGAACAAGGAGAAAATGCAGTAGCGTTTAACTCAAGGTTTATGCTAGATGCTGGGAAAAGCGGCATCAACAATGAAGCCATGATCATGGTTTATCAAAAGGCTATCCGGCCACCCCTCCTTTGCAGGGCACTCACCGGAAAGGAACTACTCACCACCGAAGACTGGATGGGCACAGTAGCGAACCTAGAAGCCAACTGGATCAGTGCCAACGCTATCTCGGAAGGAGCATGGGGCGCCAGAAACAAAGAAAGACAGAACGACAGAAATCGCAAAAGTGGACCATCCACTAGCACCAGAAGATTAACCAAAGATGAAGAAGAATCAAGGAGGAAAGAGGGAAGATGCTTTATATGTAACGAGAAAGGACACATAGGAAGGAATTGTAGGAACAAAGGAAAAACTCCCGAAAGAAAGGTACGTCAAACCAAAACGGAAGATGACACCAAAACAGTGGTAGAAGAAGACAGGGTCCAAAACATCATGAGGATGTGGAGGGAGTTAGGAGAAGATCAAAGAACAGAGGCGATGAAAGAATTAGAAGACGAGGGTTTTTGAAATGACAGACTACCCCGATGTTAGTACTGTCAAAAATGGCAACTGTAACAATAGCGACGATCAATGCCAACTCTTTACAAATTGATTGCTCGTTGAAACAGAAAACCATCAGAACCAAAGCCCTGATAGATTCAGGAGCTACAGACGACTTCATGGACACAAAATTCACCATCAGACACCGACTCCCCTCCAAAAACTCCCAACTCCTATAACATGTAAAAATGTTGATGGAACCATGAACAAAAATGGAAAAATTACGCATTGCACCTATCAGAGGATAGATGCAGGAGGACAAAACAGGTTCACAAAGTTCCTATTGACCGGACTAGACGGAGAAGACGTATTACTGGGATTTCCCTGGTTACGAAAAGTCAATCCTGTCATTAACTGGAAAGACAAAGAATTACCAAACTCGGACAAACACTCCATCAGGATGAACCAAACAACCACGGAAACAAAAATCAGGACAACCGCAGTAAACAAAGACGTGTACGAAACTATTCATAGATACGTATCCGACCAAAAACCCTATCCTCGAACCATGATTCGATTAAAGGTCAACTTGGCAATGGAACACGCGCAAATACACGGAGAAAAGAAGGAGCATAACCTCCCGGATGAATATAAAGGGTATTTGGACATTTTCGACAAAAAGAAGTCGGAAAGACTCCCCAAGCGACGGGAATATGATCATGCAATCAACATGAAACCAGAATTCGTACCAACAGATTGCAAGTTATACCCATTGGCATCAAAGGAAGACGAAGCATTAACGGAGTTCTTAACGGAAAACTACAGAAAGGGATACATCAGGCCGAGCAAGTTGCCACAGGTGTCCCCTTTCTTCTTCATCGGCAAGAAGGATGGATCACTCTGACTGTGCCAAGATTACAGAAAACTGAACGCATATACCGTGAAAGACCCCTATCCACTACCCCTAATACCCGACCTCATCAAAAAATTGAAAGGAGCCACCATCTTTACGAAACTAGATCTACATTGGGGATACAACAATGTAAGGATAAAAGAAGGAGACGAATGGAAAGCTGCGTTTAAAACCAGCAAAGGAGTGTTCAAACCAACGGTCATGTTATTCGGCATGTGCAATTCACCGGCAACATTCCAAAGGCTGATGAACGACAAATTCAAAGACTACATCAATGAAGGTTGGATGATCATATACATGGATGACATCCTCATCTTTGACACCAACATCGAAAGACTCCGAATCCGAATGAGACAGGTTCTACAAAGACTACGCGATAACAACCTATTCCTAAAACTAGAAAAATGCACCTTCGAAGCGGAAACCATTGAATACTTAGGAATGATTGTTTCCCACAATCAGGTATCGATGGATCCAGCCAAACTCGCTGGGATCCGCGATTGGCCAATCCCAAAAGACACCAAAGGCGTAAGGAAGTTCTTAGGTTACGGAAACTTCTACAGGAAGTTTATCGGTCATTACTCTGACCTTGCCAGACCCTTGAATGCCTTACTAGAAAAGGATAGGAAGTGGAACTGGACCCAAACTGAAGACGACACTTTCAAATTGATGAAACAAAAATTCCTCGAATCCCCCATAACACAAATTCCCGACTCCTTGAAACCGTCAAGGATTGCTGCAGACGCCAGCAAACACGCCACAGGAGCTGTATTAATGCAACCCGATGACCAAGGACAATGGCACCCATATGCATTTTTCTCCAAAACACTATCCCCCGCTGAAAAGAACTACCAGATCTACGACAAAGAGTTATTAGCGGTAATGAGAGCTTTAAAAGAGTGGAAACACTTACTTTTGGGAAGCCCCCACACAATCCAAATCCTGACAGATCACAAGAACCTGACGTACTGGCAAGAAGCCAGGAAACTGACACCGCGACAAAGACGATGGCAGCTGGAACTGTCACAATACAATGACACCTTGGAGCACGTACCAGGAACCCACATGGTGGTACCCGATGCACTCTCAAGAAGACCTGATTTATACGTCCAAACAGAAGGAGACAACGATGACACACCAATGATACCCGCCTCAGCGTTCCTGTATCACACATGAACAATTGAAAACACAATCGAGCAAGCCATGCTCACAAACGATAATTATCCAGGAAGAACGAAGAAAGACGATTGGAGAAAAGAAGAAGGACAGTTCTTTTATCAGAATAAATTACTGATTGACGAAGTAGAAGAACAAAAGACGATCATCAAAGATCACCACGATTCCCTGTCCGCAGGACACCCAGGAAGGCTCAAAACCTACCAGTTGATCAAAAAGGCCCATTGGTGGCCAGGAATGATGAAACAAGTGGAAGAATACGTGAAAGGATGCGCAACTTGTCAACAAGTGAAAGTAAACACGCATCCCACCACCGTACCATTAATCCCAAACCAGACCCCAAAAACTGTGAGGAATCGATTTTTCTTATCGCATTCCCATCATGTCGTGGTTAGCAGACTCAATCCCCGTCACTCCTCTTGCCCTTGGACTAGAGATTACAGCAGGTGTCTTATTACTTTTATCGTTTTTCTTCTTATTCTCTCTTCACACTCACGTTCTATCGTACCTACAACGAGGTAGACTTGTTGTCAATCCTCGAGAAGATATCCAGATGACATAGCCACGATCCAGTGCTATGTCTGGGAATACTTTGGAGGGATATTGATAAGTGAAGAAGGTTGTGAGTCAGCGCCTTCTCATGGGCTTACTGATACAGCCAATCATATATCCCTTACCAATACATTTTCTCATATGATTAGTAAATACGATAGATCGGACCATGTTCTCCTTTTTTCTTATTGGTTAGCTAGCTGGTCAGACCACTTTCTCAGTATTTCCCTTTCTCGGTCTGACCATCGCCGTTCACTATATAGAGAAGTATATACTCGATGTATTATTCTCTAGTTCAATATTAGTTTGGATTTGCGCTCTTACTGATACTCTTCATTCTCATACTCTGATTCACCGCCTTCCAGGAAAGACTTGACCAGACATTGGGCTTTGTTATATAGCTTCGTATTTGTTGCCTGACAAAAATTGTAACAACCAAGAGTTAGTTACTCTGGCGCACACAGGAACACACTATAAAGGTAGTGGAAGATGGGGAGTGGGTACCCCTTGGGCTGCAGTGAGTTAGTTGGTATACAACAGGAGGACTCGCTGAGGAGTCTCCTGGATCTATTGGGGTATATATACTACTACAGGTTTGTTTGTACATGTGTACTATACAGTTGATGAAGGCAGTGGCTGATGATGTCATAGGGTCTAGCCCGTATGGCCAGCTCCACTGCGTGAGAGAGTTAAGTCTAAAAGTAAAAGAAAGGCAACGCGGCGCGAGAAAGGGAAATGCCGCGTGGCACTTAAAGTATAAGGTTAAAGCGGAGAATAAAAAGGAAAGGAGATGTCCGGAAATTGTGTTATCGTAACAAAAACCGCAGAACCAATGAAGTACCTATCCGTAGACTTCATAACTGATTTACCAGAATCTTCAGGATACGACAGTATAATGGTCGTGGTAGACCAAGGTCTTAGTAAGGGGGTAATCCTCTCACCTTGTCATAAAACCATCAACGCACTCAAAACCGCACGAATCTTTCACAATTCCATCTTCAAACGATTCGGATTGCACGATAAACTCATATCCGACAGGGGACCACAGTTTGCCTCTGAAGTATCCAAAGAACTCCACAAACTCCTGAACATTGAAACTGCACTCTCCTCTGTGTATCATCCCCAGATGGATGGACAAACAGAACAATCCAATCAAGAACTGGAGATCTACCTCCGCATATTTTGCCAGAACCAACCACACAGCTGGGCAAAATACCTTACTACCGCCGAATTCTGTCACAACCAAAGACCACACTCCACAAACAACCAATCACCATTCTACCTCCTCATGGGATATGAACCCCGAGGAATCCCAACTAAACACAGATCCACGAATATCCCATCAGTGGAAAAACGATTATCCGAACTGCTTAGGGCAAGGGAAAACGCCCTAAAAGCACACGAACTCGCAAGAAGCAAGATGATGAAAAGAAACAACGGAAAGTTCACGCGATTCTCCAAAGGACAAAAGGTGTGGTTAGAGAACACCAACCTGCAAGAAAAAGCTACCAAATACAAGAAGTTCAACATGAAACACATCGGACCTTTTCGCATCCAAGAAAAGATTTCCCCAGTAAACTACCGACTATCCCTGCCTCCCCATTGGAGGATACACAATGTTTTCCACGCATCCCTTTTCACGCCGTATATGGAAACTAACACTCACGGCCCAAACTTTATCCGACCACCACCTGATCTGGTCAACGAAGAAGAGGAATACAAAGTAGAAAGTATTCTTAGACACAAACCCTAGAAACGTGGGCGCCGCTACCTGATTAAATAGCACCATTACCCTCATTCCGAAAACTCATGGGAACCGGAAGAACATTTAACCAATGCTGTGGAGATATTGGAAGCCTATAAGAAGGACCACAAGCTGTGTTGAAGAGACAATCACCCCACTACCAACAATCCTCTGTCTCTCAACACAAAACATGTCTACTTCTAACTCCACCGGCTTCCCTATCACCACCTACTCGATACCCGGTGATGCCAACTTGTAGCCGACGAACGAGTGTCTTTTGCCCGTGGGCAACAACACAACCAAGCCGATGTCACTGACGCCATAGAATTAATGTCAGCAAAAGACGCCTATACCTATCTCTTTTACGAGACCGAAAAACGCTGCCCCCATGCGTATCACGCTCTTTCTTCCATGCATACCTTCCTTGCCATAGACCTCATAGCTGATGAACTCATAAAAGCCATAGACTCAATACATTTGTTGGAAAGCGAGCATTCGCGGCTCAACAGTCAGGACTTGAGTATCTGTCGGGCACTCCGGATGAAAAAGTTAGTTTTGGAATCTTTGGAACGACGCTTGAGGATGAGCTCCTTGAATGGGCAGATGGACCCGGCAAAGGAATATTTGGAATCAGGCGGGAGGACATTGCTAAACGAAGCTCGCACGCGGATAGAGCGAGACGGTTGTACGAGTACTCCTCCACCCGGTTTGTCCCTCCGGTCCCTGTCGCACCCAGACCAGACCAGTGTTACCCCGGAGCGCACTTATCACATCATCACCTGTCGACCTATGCCCATCCCATCGGAGGAAAAATATATTCCCACCGTCCCAACCAGCCCGATCTCACAAGAGTCGAGCCACTCCAGTCCCCGTTCCATTGGGTTGAACCCAAAACCACCGTCTCCCCCATCATCTCCACCTTGACCAGTGCCAAACGCCCCAACCCATCACCTGACGAACTGACGAGGAGCCTGACGCGGCCGGCAAGAGGTGATACTCCAGATCCCCGCCGCCAGAACTCCATCAAAACGGCAGTCTCGTATGTTGAAGGGTCAGAAAGGCAGTCCGCCTGGCGCAACGCACAGGCCTGAGACTGGCTCTCCCTCCAACCCAATCAATGTAGATGATGATGCAGCCATGATCAATTAGTTGTACGCAGGAACGTACAACCTAGGAGATGACAATCCAACCACTCCCCAATCCGACACCTCATCCAACACCTGACGAAAATACCACGAAGGTGTTCGTAACAACGCTCCATACTGCCAAAACTGCGGTTGGAGCGATCATCGTACATACTATTGCGAAGCCTATTATTGCCCCGACTGTGACCGTCGTGCACCGGGACATAGTTTTAATTGGAGTCCCATCCGCAGGGAAGACGAGGATAGGATTCTGATGGAAGGATTACATGGAGATGTCAGCTACGACAACAGTTACAATATTGACGGCGAAGGTACCGAATTTCAGTGAAACTCGGAGCAAGTAAGGGGGTAATGTTACGATCTCTATTGGACATTTAAGGACTGCTCATTTCTTTTTACTCATCGGTTATACCATTGGACCTATGACTCATTTCCTTCACGTACACTTTTGTTCCTCTCGCATTTGCAGTACCTATTATAGTACTTAGTCCTGAACAGACGGACCTGCCCTAGATAGGACCTAACTCCTATCACCAATTCCTCTCCATTATAAATACCATGTAATAGCAGTAGTATTCTCTAATACAATTCTACGCAGTTTACGCTTACAAAGCTAGACTCCTAAGATCAGACTTCTACTCAGAAGAAGACCAACTCCCGTTGGAAAACCTCCACTCAGAACTATGTTCTCGAACTTGTCTTCGGATAAGTCTCTTTACAAACCTCGACAAACCCTCAGACTTTGTTAAGCACTTCATGCGTAAAATGTACAACTTTGAATGATTAATCAGCGGGTGAGAGAATTGTACTAATAATAGGTGTTTATCACGCGTGTTCAGGAACCGTATCCTCATGATGAGGTACAATCCTGATCAAAGTGTTTATTAGTATATCCAGGCCTTGATGTGGCTTGAAGCTGGTTGGCAAGATGCCTACTACCAGTCCCTACCCATCGTGCTGGCTGGCTGGGAGTGATACCCAGTCTCTAATCTGTGATATAAAGTGGTAGTGATGGTTAAGAAAGCCTATGAGGGCTATGAGAAGTAAGATAGCAAACGATACCTCTAGCCCTAGAGCCAGAGGTGTAATGGGAAAGTGTTCAAGAACCAAGACATAGAGAAGATAAGAAAATAGTAAAATGGTCCTTACGTTATACTGTAGCGAGTAGCACCTCCAACTATAAGTAGTAGGGGGTTTAGTATAGAAATACCTTAGTCGTTTCTATAGCCTCTTGGGCAGCGGCTGAGGTATGTTACATTATATTTATTAGAAATCACCTTAAACTAACATCCATTGTAGTTTCACTTAGGTAAATAATAAAGTCGTTTCTACAGCCTCTCGGGCAGCGGCTGAGTTTCACTTAGTTTTATTAGTCAGCATTGTTCTCCTAGGAGTCATTATACTATAGCAAGTAGCACCTCCGACTATAAGTAGTAGGGGGTTTAGTATAGGAATACCTCAGTCATTTCTATAGCCTCTTAGGCAGCGGCTGAGTTTCACTTAGATTTATTAAGATGTTCTAATTTCTGACAGTATTATCAAACCACATTTGGTCAAATCAGGCAAAAGTGGATTTTTCTGACATTGAGTAGATCATATACATCCCGCACCATGCAGTTCATGCGCAAGAAGAGACACTGGGCAAACTAGATCTATGCTCTTGGTAATAAAACTAAGTGAAACTCAGCCGCTGCCCGAGAGGCTATAGAAACGACTTTATTATTTACCTAAGTGAAACTACAATAGATGTTAGTTTAAGGTGATCTCTAATAAATGTAATGTAACATACCTCAGCCGCTGCCCAAGAGGCTATAGAAACGACTGAGGTATTCCTATACTAAACCCCCTACTACTTATAGTTGGAGGTGCTACTCGCTACAGTATAATGACTCCTAGGAGTACAATTGTGCTCCTAGGAGAACAATGGTTACTCCATGGAGTGGTGGCTATGCTCCATGGAGAACAATGGCTGCTTCGGCAGAGACCGGGTTTATCCGGTTTTGTCACTTGGTGGTGCCCAACTCCAGGTGCATCAGTAAAGTGTCAAATTTCTTGACGGAACTTGGTCACGCTTTGCTGACTTTCAAGACTGTTCAAGAAATATAAGGAATTAAAGCTCTATCAAGTGAACAAGAAAGCGAGCCAATTCACCTTCAACTTCATTTAGACACGTAGGCTGGTCTAAGTAGAAGCATTCAGACATTTTGAGCAAAGTGTTATCCAAGCGTGGTCCAAGTACATGAAGTATAAAATCAAGTTTGACAAGTTATGAATCATCCTTGGCTAAGTCCGAAGGCATGATGGTCTATATATTTATTAATGTAGAACGTAGGAAATTTATCTAGTGAGTTAGTGAAATCAATGTCAGATGGGATGAACCGATGACCATAATCGCCGAATACAGGCATGAGATGTGCACTACGAAAGATACAGTCTAAATGAATAATTTCGAGACTGGGTGATCCATCGTCATTTGTATCAGGCTGGACCTTCCACAACCCAGTGAGTTCATCAGGCTCATCCAGAATATGAGAGAACCACTATATAAGAGCACATGGATAAGTAGTATTATCATGTGAGAAAGAAAGGAATGCAAAAATGCGAACGACATCGAGTCCTCGGATTCCTGGAATTGAAGGATCGCGCTCGACAAAAGCACAGTTGTAATGAGCCGCATGCTTTCGCCACAAAGGCGTGGCACGAATTGTTTCTCGGCGCATACCACCGATTCCACTGCAGTCGCTTGGCGCATAGAAATATGCAACTGCCGAGTGCGTTGCAACTACCCTCGAATTGAACATGGGGCATTGGTGCAGGGGTATATTAAAGGCTGAGGGTGCATCATGGTCGTTCATGTGCGCTTGGCTGTAAAGGAAGCGCCGGAGTAACTCAACAAGGCAGGGTTGGTTGAGCTGCACACTGAGTTTGTGGCAGTTTGTTGAATATTGACGCACTAAAAAGATAGCCATCAGTATAATATACATTTAAATAGCAGTGAAATAAAATGTACAACGGCGAACCGATGGTTTGACATAGCCAGGTGTCAATGGACCTGGGACCGGCCCACTATCCCCGTTGTTGTTGTCTTCGGTATTGTGGTGCTCCGCTCTTGTATCCAGAGCTCTTGTAGCCTCCATTGCATCATTGTGATAATTCTTTACATAGTCTAGGATACTGCCTGAAAGCATCCCACGGGCTGTAAAGTCCACCCTAGAGACCGCAAGTTTGTCGAGCCTCTGGTTGATCAGCAACATCTGACCAAGTGCTTCAAATCTGCTTGACCGGCGCCATGCTTCTTTTACAGCCGTAATGTGTCGTGATTCCGTTATTGACAAACAGAGGCTGTTTGGAGACCCAAACATTCGAATGAGCCATGGATAATGTTGTAGTGAATGCTGTTGTGGGAGAGAGAACCCTGTTGGTCGGACACCTAGTGTCTCAAAAATGGTGCGGCTGTGGTGGAAATCCTTGACGGCATCTTGCACTTTCTGGATGGTGCTGTCACTGTGAGTATCGTGCCGTACCAAGTAACAGAAGTCAAGAAAAGCCTGGAATGTACATATTATGTCTGGGGGGACATGCCCTTCAATAGTGGGGAAGTACACCTTCATGAGAGCCTTTGAATTGTCGCCGGTTCACTGCTTGAATCCACGGCCTTGAGGAAATCGTCGAAGGCCAGGAAACGAGGGAACTGCTGCAATCCGTCGGTCAATGTCATCTGAAATCTCGTCAGCCCGCTTCTTGCTATATGTTAGATGGAGGTAATCTTCTACCCAAGTCACAAGGTGATCCTTAAAAGTACCTTTGATGACTTGGTGAAGAAGATCAGGAGCCAGAATTTCATGTATGTTGGCACGAGGGAAATCATGTGTGAATGGCTGTTTGAGTGTGGGTTGGTGAACAAGAAAAAACAGGATTCGTTTGAATGTAAAAGGGTTGGCAAATGAGAAAGAACAGGATTCATTCAAATGTAAAAGGGTTGGCGTATGAGAAAGAACAAAATTTGTTTGAATGTAAAAGGGTTGGCATATGATAAAGAACAGGATTTGTTCGAATGTAAAAGACTCACTACTATGTCGCTAACAATACCATATTGGTCCCACAAAACCACTGGACTGAGGAAGTTTGCAAGAACCTCTGTGTGATCTTCTGAGCGCCGACCACCTCTGCCATCAAGATTGTTAGGCCAGGCAATACAGCTATGAGAATCAGATATTAGTCTGAATAGTACCGTATAAGAAAGCCACTTACCGAGGACACCACCCTTGAACTATACATGCAAGAAGAGCCTGCTCCGGATAATCAGCTATGTATGGACCAATACCATAGATAACACGCCTAAAATGCATGTCAGCGCATCATAGAACCTCCGGAACTAGCATCCCGGGTTTGAGATCTTGAAGAATGCGAGCCAGGGAGGTGTGGAATAACTGTCGGTGAAACTTGCGAAACTTGATGTCATTTGCATACTTCTTCTCAGCTGAAAAGGTGTTAGCTTTAGTATATGCAAAGAAAAAATATTGTTGAATAGAACAAACTCTTTGGAATGGCCAGAAAGCCCAGCAATGCAACAGCATTCCTGTGTGCTCGTCGGACATTATTGTGAATGTTTCCAATGGATATATACACTGGATAATATTCATTTTGGCCTGTCGCAACTGACACTGTGGTCTTATCGCTGCCTAGAATAACAGGCACGAATGATGAGCCATGGGTTGTTGGATCCACGGAGATCTTGTTGGCCTGCTTCCAGGCCCACTCCCCTGACATGAAGTCTTTATATTCTCACTCTCCCTTCTTGCTAAACTTCCGGTAAGGCACAAAATTGGTTTCACCACAGAAGTCTCAATTAGATAGCATGTTTTGAATGATGGCACGCGGACTCCTAAACCAAACATCAAATTCCTGTTTCATCCACTCTGGGGGGTCTTCTTTGGGAAGCTCGCCATTATATGAGAGAGAGAAAGACTCCCATGGCACGTCACTGCTGGAAGTCGAGTCAATTACTCGGTACAAGTCGTCCTTGTTTGCAAAAGGGACATCTTCATCAGCCAGACCATTTTTGATGAACGAGGCCCTCCACAGATCTACAAGGGCATTAATATCTCCCCCAGACATCTGTACCTTTTTGTAGAGGAGTTACGCTGTCTCAAACTCAACACAATCCCGGTATGGGGACCAATCATTGGTTGACGGGGTTTCGGGTAGTACAGGTTTTGCTCCAGGAGGTAGAAAGTTCGCGTTTTCATCACAAGGCCGTCCTGTGAGTTTTCAGCAGGAATAACGCCCATTAGAAAACATAGACAACATACCATCTAGAAAAGGATAGTATTCAATCTCACATTGAGCCTGATCTTCTAATGGCTCATTGAATAGCGGATTTTCTTGCTCATCCTGTCCGTCAAATGGTTCGAAGTTGCTTTCTAGTTCATTTTCAGCTGGTGGTGAAAGTGCTGGGTGCTCAGGAGGAAGTGGACGGCTGGGGGCACTGACATGACAAGAGCGCACATGTTTTTTCAAACCGGAGAGACTGCGAAACCAGCGGTTGCACTGAGAATTCTCGCAGGGTATAGTTAAGCTGCTGTGGTGTGGCCGGGCAGGTTTGTGATGATATATCTGGGGAGGCATTGTTGTTTGAGTCTACTAGTAAAGAACGTAAGAGCAATCATACTATGTGTGAGAAAGCTTTAGTTCCGAAGTAACACAGAAAATTTCATTTGAAAATTACCTACTATTAGTCCTGAACTCCGTTTTCTCTCTTCCACGTAAAGCTTTGTCCATCCATCTTCCCCCCATGTCTCGCCCAGTAACTCGTGCTAAAAATGCCCATCAACACCCCGGGAAAATTCTACTTGACCTGGAACCAAAACGTTGTTCTCGAGCGGAGGTAGCGCAAGAGAAAGAACAGTTTAAACTCACCAAAAAGGAGTTGGTGCAAGCTATGAAGCTTGGTCTTGCTGCTGCAGCAAAGGTTGAAAATAAAAATGCCAGAGAAGACATAGAAGACAATATACCTATGCTCCCTCCCTCCCAACGGCGCCAGGTAAGTAAGAAAGACAGCCCTTACATCGAGGATGGCAGAGAAGATTCTGTGGCACCTATTCCTTCCCAGTGGCACCAGTCCCATCTTGCATGCTGTAAAAGCAGCCTGAAGGTCATCCCAGATAGCGGGGATGAAGAAGAATCAGTAGGCAGCAAAGAGAGCAAAAAAGACGAACAAGGTATGATGTGTTCTTCTCAGCTGATGATGGAGTTGATAACGGAGTTGATGAAGGAATTGATGGAGCTATTAGTATGGTGTGTTCTTCTCAGCTGGACTTTCAAACCAATGATGGAGTTGATGAAGGAATTGATGATAGAGACATCGATATGATGTGTTCTTCTCAGCTGTACTTCCAAGCTGATGATGGAGTTGATGGAGGAATTGATGATGGAGCTGATGATGGAGACAACAATGAAGGTTTGGAAGAGAGTGACATAGAGGAGCTCGTCCCCAAGAAAAAGAAGAAAGCAGGCAACGACTCAGGCATTCAAGGTGCCATTGTAGCCTTAAGGCAACAAGGAAGTGCAGCTTCCGACCTGACGCTGGCTAAGCCCCAATATGGTGCGCAAAGACCACGTGGAAGGTCAGCACATTTCTTTCATCTGATCTCTACAGAATGACTGATCAACTGCTTTGCCTCAACAAAATAACTCTATTTTTCTACCAACGCCTCAATTCAAATGTGTCGGATCCATCCTATAGCAAATCTGTAGGCATCAATTCATGGAGAAAAAATGTTCACAAGCCAAACTATGCTACAACAAACGAAGCAGATGAACTCAGCACAAACTCGCAGGACGTTTCATCACTCTTTCCCATCACTACAGACTCCACTGCTTGCACATCTCATCCGAACAACAAGAAACGGGTGCTCTCTTCACAATCCACATCAAATATGTGGTCAGCTACAAATGAAGGCACTGGTATTGGATATCGGGCGGGTGGACTTGAGGATGAAGTTGAGATAGAAGAGTACATAGAGGCTGTTAAGGGAAAGCGTACCATAAGCACTGTGAGTTAACCGTTCAAGTTTGTTTTTTACTGACCTTATTCTTCTCTAGAACCTCGTTAAATTTTGAGATGGTGTTAAGCCTCCCTTAAAGCGCATCAAAGTTGAACATCCGACAAAAATCACAAACTCTGACCTCCTGGAGGGTTGCATGGAGGGTGGCCGTTGGCGCAACACTTTTATCACAATGTATAAGAAGTGGGTTGGGACCTGCGAGAATCCCTGGAACATTAGCGACACCAAGGCAATCTGGGCCATGCAACTGGCCTGGGATGCTATCTATCCCAACATTCGCCACGCTATCACTGTACAAGACCCTGTCTATCTTGTGGTGAGTTTTATTTTGTCTTTTGTCTTGTTATTTCTTTCACTAGCTCTTAGGCCTCTCAACGTCTTTCGGAATGGCGAAGTGGTTTTGGTTCTACTGCCAAGGCCATGGTGGAGCACTTCTTTGAATCTGATCCCGCTTACACAACTTATCACGCCCGTCAAGAATTTGCTAGTGAAGTTCTCACTGGTTTTGCATACCTCTACGAAGAAATAGGGGATGATCCCTTGGTATGTGGTCTCATAATACATCATATTTGGCTCACATTTTGTTTTTAGGGATTTTGTGGTCTCTTTCGGTCGCCGTTTGTCCTGCAAACATTTGCGGCCCACCTTGCGGCAGTTAACACATCTATTGATGTTGAGGTATTGCGAGCTGACAGTGTGCCTAGTAATGCCACAGACACTAAGAAGTATCCACCGGTAGGGGCCCTAGCGATGAGCGCAGCAGCCGTGAGTACAAAACCAGCATCATTTCGAGGTCTCTACTAAAGCCTGAATATAGGTTGAATGTGCATTTACTATGTGGGCTGAGAGAAAAATCACCTGGGACCCGCCAGTAACGCAATCCCAAGTAGGTTCCGTAGCTCGGAAAGTCAAGCCGGTTCGAGAGCTCAACAGGGCTACTGGCAAAACAACCGGTAGCCATGTGGCGTTCTCTGACACGAACTGGGGCGAGGCTACTCGCTATTATGCTACATCAATCAAAGCACTCAAACAAGAGACAATGGACGACATAGTGGCAAAAGCAAGCACCTACGTTGTTGGAAAAGGACGCTCTAAACAGCCAGCCACAAGTACAGATGGAGGTGCTGACCCTCGAGCCCGTCTAGCTGATGTTTAGGCTGTGTAAGTGTTCCTTGTATGTGTGCCCTCGCATTCATGCTCATTACAGGTTTTTTGCGTTGGGGTGCATAGATGATCAAATACATTTAGTGTTTTCCCCAGCTATCATGAATTCCTTGTAGACTCTTTCCACATCCCTGCTCAGTTTGTTTTGGTGATAATTGTGTCTTGAATTGTGTTTCGTCTTTTACAACTTGGAGCACTGACTTTTTCTTATTCTCATTTAATGCTACTTGTTCCGGTTCTCGAAAATATCTTGCTTTCATCTTAGGAGTTACTTCTTAATGCCTTAATAAAAATTCAAGAGTTGTTCAAGTTTGTTCAAAGTCGTACTCAGTGAGATTCAAGAAATTGAGTGTCCTTAATCAAACTTTTCTCGTCTTGAAAATCCATAGGTCCCTTGGCACCAAACCGATCTTAATCACTCTTAAAATCGTTTTAAGCTGAGTTAAGGTCTTCAAAGAAAGTTGACATTTTACTGATGACTGGAAGATCGCTGAAGATGATTGGAAAGCGACAAAAGGATACAAGACTAATACAATAATAGTGAACCCCCCTCTACTTACAAGTAAACGGAATCAGTTTCATAATGAAGCAATCTAACTCTGGAATATGTGCAGTGTCTCGGTTCCCTGTTCCCATACTGTTCATCTCAATAGTCGGACATGATCGCATCTCTCCGGCACAGACTACGGAAGATGAGCATTGTCCACATCTTTACTGTAAACAGAACCAATGTTCGTACATGCTGATCACAAGAACCCTTACATAGGTATATTTTGTTTAAAGTGCGCCAAAAGGACGAACTCGAATACTCACCTGTCTCTTTCACCTCATGTTACAAAAATCTGATATCCTCGTGTCCCCGCTATCAGGGTTGCAGGTAAAGTACTTGGAATGTAGCTACTGGGGTACGAATTTATCACTGAATACAGTCTCTCAATTAGGCTTACTAGTATCACTCTTGTAGGGTTCCTTGTTGCAACTGTGTTAGCTCATTGGCTGCTCTAATTCCCTCTGGAGGTTAACGTTGTGTAAGTTTTCTAGGGTGCATGTTTGTGCAGGCCTATTACTATTTTCTCAATTACAATGATCGGTGGCCCACCAAGACACTGGTGAGTAACAGCGTTCAAGCCGTGTCCATATCATCAGGCACTCACCACAGTGTGCCAGGTGTCATGTATCCTGTACGCAATATGTACCATAAAATGACCATAAAATATTACCTTATGCTTCTTCATAGTATCATCAACACATTGAATTGGATATTTTTAGCCAGGTTGTTTTTTCCCCACTTCGTATGTTTTTCGATTTGTATCGCAGATTATACCTTATATTCCCCCCTCCTAGACTCAAAATCACTACAATCCATTGATTCTTACACTCCTGCCATGGTGCGTAAAGCCTTATCTTACAGCTATCACAGCCTACTAAGACCCAAGATAGGGAATATAGTGCAGAGATTGCCACAACATGCGTCATACAGGCACTGTATACACGCCCATAATAACCTTACTTTGATACCTATACTGATCATAATACAGAGCACAGTTGTTCTTCGCTCTCCAAATCCACATAGGTGAGTCTATTAGCCCTGGTAGCTTCAAGAGCCTATGTTCATTTACCACAGTCAACCGGAAGAGTTGGATAGTGGCTTTGATCATTGTCAGTGTGTTCAATATGCAGACATATTTCAATTGTTATATTTATGTTGACTCCAGGTCTTTTTTGCACTGTGTGGTTTAGGAAAGTTGTCACTATATTTCAAGCACGATGCATGGACTCACTTATTGTTTTCTGGCAGGTTTAGGGATGGGTAGGCCGCTGTATCATCGTGACGTTGTATCCAGATAATCACCCCCTTATCAATCTAGCTAATGCTTGCCTCTTAACGCAACACTCATCTCTCGCGTATACCAACACAAGGACGTTTCGTGTATGCCGCTGTCTATGTATTCTCTATATTGTGGCTATCTAACATTTCGATGTGGCACTTACAGATCCTGGGTGATATTTGTCTCACTGTGTCGACAGTTTGTGATTTCATCGCTTCAGCCGCAATGTGGTGTTTTCTCAATCCCAAGGAGATAATATCAAGGAAGTCAGTAGTATTTTCCGTACCTCGAGTCCTTTTATCCTCTTTTTCTTTTTCTGTTTAAATGAGCATCGTGATTGATAGGGTATTGTAGGACAAGGGGCATCCTGAAATCAATACAATTCTTGGTACTCAATCGTGGGATACTCCTCGTGGCTGTGCAAGGCTCATGTCTGGTCTTGTGGTTTGTTGAACAAACCTACTGGTATTGGTATGTACCCGTCATTGCATGTAATCATTTATTCATGAAACACAATGGGACAACAAGGTTGCCTTTTTATTTTATCCTCCCCAGCTTATATGTTAACCTTACGCGTGAGCTTCCGTTATGGGTATCATCATTGTAGACGTAATGTCAGCATTTGATTTACAGTGGCCTTGTAAGTGTCAGAAATGCAGCTCAACCAACATTCCTATCAATAACCACTGATTTCTGCCTTCCAGACTGATCGAACGTGCAAATATCCGAGCGAAAGAGAATGTTACCAATGCATCTTTTCAGCTTACAGGAGGCTCTCGACGATCTTTAGAGTTCAATGTTGCTAATTCTTCACGGCCCCAGATGGCGACCTTTTCGTATGAAGTGGCCTTAAGTTCAGCAGTGAGCATATTTTTCTTTCTGGGGGGAATGCTGAATGAACCCTTTGCTTATATCAGAATAATACGGTGGAGACTAATGATAGTCACTTGAATAAGCTTAAATTGAGCACAGAGAGGCTCGAAGAGGGCTGCAGCGGAGGTGACGCATATAACGCATAGCGAACGGTTGTCGGTATCTACAGAATACAGTTCATACCCAGCATGGACTGAAATACTGTAACGTTCAGGTTGAATGTGGAAATGGGCATGGGGTGGCAGCTCTTGATATGTATTCCTGTGCATTTGAAGCATCTCTAATCTTGACGATTTCTGTGCCACACCTTCAGGGCCTACATCGCCTTAGCCAGGCGTTCGAGGTTTTGGCGCGCCCGTGTTGTCATGCAGTGGGACTCGGTGTCTTATAACTTACCGGGGTACCAACCCACGCAATCGAGATCAGCGATCAGCTGGTCATCGTGATACCACAGTACACCATCTCCACAGTCACCTCGGTCGTCCACCTCTTCATCTACCGGAGAATGACAACTCAAACACTCATGCTTGCACGGCTGGCGCCCTCTTTACTCATCGTCTACCCACATTACAGTCCGTACTTTTCTATAAAACATGCAGCCCCAGTCTAGTACTATCCCACTCTTTAAGTATCAAGTATTCTCTTTCTAATTTTGACAAACCTAATACATAGGAACGTGAGATGATTAGATACTGTAACTTCAAAGGTATCGGTGTCATCCCTTACTCCCCCCTCGCCTCCGGAGATGTCGCTCGCCCCATAGGTGCCTCCACCCCTCGCCTCAAGCAAGCCGAAGGCACTCCTTTCGACAGATCGCACTTGCATGGGTGGCTACGAAGACAACTAGTCCGATCGTGCGCGTTGGGTCGGTAAGTCCTGGTTCGTGTTGTCATTGCTGTTATCATTACCGTGCTTTGGAGTCATGATTGGATGGATGAGTGAGAGGATGGGGGGACGGACGATGATCGAGGAATTGTGATATGGATTTGGTTTGCTGACATTTTAGAAAAACTAATGTTGCTAGGTTGAATTCATCCATTTTCACGGGCGTAAAAGTCTGGATGAAGAAGAGATAAAATCTCTCGAAAAACCGTGCATACTGCTCCATTCTCACATTCCCATGTATCCTTACCCCTATCAATCAACCTAATTGACCTCAACTTTCTCGTTGACAGGTATGAACCTGTCGCTCCCCAAGTTCTTCTAGTTCTTGGGATTATGAGATTAGTGCAGAGAGCAAACCTCGCATAGGCTAAGTTGATGGAAGAATTGCGTTTCCCGTGCGGTGCTTGTCTAGACCATCTTAGACTAATATCTCGCCCTTATCTTCAGCTGACAAACTTGAATGTACACACGTAGATAAATCTTCTTGTTTTTTGTAACTGCAGTTAAACATTCTTCTCTCCTTTCAAGGGCGCGGCCCACATTTTCCCAATCAACTGCATCTGTCAATTGTAAATCATCTGGGCGAGAAGCTGGAATTGAAAATATCTAAAACACGTCCGCCCATTCTGCGATTTTCAGCAACGCATCGGTGCACTGAGGCTCATACTTGGGCCAGCTGATGAACGAATGTATACTATCAGGCATTTCCAAGTAGGTAACCTGACCAGCGCCGTTCCCCTCGCCCATATCACGCACCATCCTACTCTTAAGAGTTTTGATCTGGTCCAAAAACATTTCCGAGCCACCCGCGATGAGGATGGTTCTGGGAAATCGATAAAATGTAGAGTCGATATGTAGTGAGGCGGGGGATATGTACTCATTCGTCTCGGCACCTTCCCGTCCGTGAGGTCCGAGGAAAGCAATCTTGGAGTAGCAGTCAAGCGGCGTCAACTGGGAGACGTAATCTGACTCGGCATTTAGGAAGGGTGACAATCCAGGTTTAACATGCGAAGTGCTGAGATCGACCCAGGCAGAGAGAAGGATCAATCCGGCAGGAGGCTCAAAGACGTTGTCCTTAGAATCTCCCTGGCATTCAAGCAAATATCGTGTAAGCGCCAGAGCGAGATTTGCTCCTGCAGATTCGCCCGCTATCACGATATCTGAAGGATTGTATTTGCACTCGTTAACGAGGTAAGCATAACCAGCGATAGCATCGAGGAGGGCGGCTGGAAACGGATTACGAGCAGGGTAAGGAGGTCCCACAGAAAGCCGATATTCGACGGAAAATGCACGTCGAAATGAGGAACATTTGTTTAGGAGATCACGGGCATATTTAGCAGACCTGTCATCTGGGTGAGATGAAAGTAGTGTGTAGGCGCCGCCGTGAAGACGATAAAGGATCTTCTCGCCTGACTGCAGGGGTGCACCGATAGTGAAATCTAAACCTTGCTTATCCATCCAGTACCCCGGTATGCGGATGGGTTGCACACCAGATATCGCTGCCCATTGTTGAAGTTGCTTGTTCATTAGCTCTGGAACGGGATTGATCCACAAAGCTTTCACACCAGGGCCTTCCTTTATTGCTTCGTGGGTTGGAAAGCTCAGCATAGATCCTACTCTATCGAATAGGTAGGTATATCGTCAGAATATATATTATTGAGGAAAGTGCGATATCGGGCGTACTTCTCCTCAACCTTCCCCAAATAACGAACGAATGCGATACCTACACTGCGCTGTAGGGACCAAGATTTTCTTGGACGCCACGCTCGAGGTGCATATTTGACGACATGATAGGGAATGAACAGGAATACTATGAACAGGAGTTGATAACCCAAGTATAGTGCACGGAAAGGCTGGCGGCGCCATTCGTGTGTCATAAGGATGAAAGACAGGTGGGAGAGTTCCAGCAACAGAGTATCCAAGCGCTTCGATTGCGACTGTGACTGTTTGTATTATTTAAAGTTAAGGCTTCAAAATAGACTGATTCGTCTCGGGTTCGACGTACACATCTTTGATATTGAACATAGCCCTAGAAAGAAAGCGGTTTGACGATAACAGTGACATGCTTCAGCCACATAAGATGTAAGTTTGGCATTGGTACATCCAAGTCGTAGCCGAATAGATTGATGGCATTCCTGGACCTTGCTATAGACCGAAATGCTTCTACAGCGCTGGGGCCATATGGGGAAGTAGACGGAACAGAAGATCCAAAGCTATGAGAGAAAAAATTTCAAGGTAAGTATGTAATCTCTCGAGAGTCGTGAACGCGGCTACGAAGTGCAGCAAGTTTTCTGAGCGAGTTTTCTGGGGCATGCTATTTGAAGAAATTTCAGTAAAACATACCGCTGAATTTTCAGCGTTGAACATTTGGATCTTTGGCGGCCGGGAAGAGTGGCACTAGAGAACATACCATATGGAGACCGCCATTGCCGACGTTTCGCCGAGCCCGATGTCAATGTCATGCGGCGAAAGTCAGACTCGGACTTGCCTTGCAACCGTGACACAACTTTCATTCCTTCTTGTATCGTCCACCGGCATTTGTTCTGGTTTTCTTCAACAATTCGGCGTCTGATGGTTGCAACATCTTGCCTTTGTCTAGCTACGAACCATGGCAAAACCTGGAAGTTTGCAAGCTTTTAGTCGATTTCAAGCATCTCCGAGACTTCGCATTCTGGCGACCTCGTGTCCGCGTTTTGGTCATGGGTACCAGCCTTGCAATGAGGTTCGCAACCGTATAAGGCTCCTCTTTGCGATGTTTTCGCTTCTATTACCCTTTTTAAACGGAGTATGTACTCCAGCATGGACCCCTAACGCACAGCTAATGTTCCCACAAACAAGAACCGAAGATGATCAAGATATTGTACGCCAAGGTTTCTAAATAGTGTTCTAGCTTCTATGGTTAGTGTGTCACTGGAATGTGACCCGGTTCACCACGTCAACACCCTTAGCGGCTTCAATGCTGTGGCACTTCCGCAATCGATTGTTGCTTGCAAATAAATAACCAGACCGAACAGTTCCAGTGGACTCTTTACACTCCCTGCAACAATGTGTGGAATATCTGTTTCATATGCTACCGACAATGCTTCCCCCTCTTCTGCAACTGCTCTACAGGCACAAGTAGATCAATCGATCAGCGCGATCACTCATCGAGGTCCTGACTCCACTGGTACTTATGTCTCTCCGGATGGTAGAGTCGGTAAGTCGTTCTCATATATGCGCTTTGTCGTCGCTCAGTATATATATTATTGAAGCTATGGGCCACGTCCGCCTATCTATTATTGACTTGGTTACTGGCCAACAACCTCTCCACGATGATGATTATAATGTCCATGTTGTCGTAACAGGCGAGCTTTATGATTATGAGCGTATCCGTGCAGAGCTAGAAGCAAAAGGATCCCACTTCAAGACAAACTCAGATTCTGAACTCGTTGTGCATCTGTAAGCCCATCTTTCTCAACCACTGACTCGATAGTATGTCATTGTTGCATCGCTAGGTACAAATGTTATGGCTTCAACCTCTTGACTTGGCTCCGTGGAGAATTTGCTTTTGTGCTTTATGATTCACGTCGTGACTTACTGTTCGCTGCCCGCGATCGGTTTGGCATCAAGCCACTTTATTACTCCCTGGTCGACGGCCACCTTCTCATTTCCAGTGAAGTGAAGGCCATGAGAGCTTTTGGATGGAAACCTGAGTGGGATGTCGAGAGTGTTGTTCAAATGGGTGACTTGAATGATGACAGAACCGTCTTCAAGGGTGTCTTCAAGGTCAGCTTGATGTGCATTGACCGAGTGAACGCGTATCAAATACATCATGTTTATCTCATAGGTCCCCATGGGCCACTCCATCACTCTCCGCCGTACTGGCCACCTAAAAATTCAAGCTTACTGGGACCATTCGTATGCACCTCCAACTGTCGTGGAAACTCGTACGGTGGAGGAGATGATTGATGGTGTACGTGAGCGATTAGTGGAAGCAGTGAGATTGCGTCTGCGTTCCGACGTTCCACTTGGTTTGTACCTTAGTGGTGGAATCGATAGCGCTGCAGTAGCAGGTATCGCTGCTTCTTTATTGAAAGAAAAGGATCCAGATGCCAAATTGGCAACGTTCACACTTGCGTTCCCTCGTGAGTCGTCTTTGTATCGTTATCCATCGTTTCTATGACTCTGAATTTCTTATGGTTTTATGTATTGTAGAAAGCGGAGTACTGGATGAGGGCCCAATAGCACGACGAATGGCTGCCACAATTGGTGCTGACGTACATATGATCGAACCTACTGAAACAGATCTTGTAGAAAATTTCGAGCCAGCAGTTTGGCATGCTGAGCAACCAACGCTGACTCTTCACGGTGCCGGTAAAGTCATTCTGTCAAAGTTCGTTCGGGAACAAGGGTATAAGGTGATTTTTCTTTCATTTTATTTTAATGCTGAATTATCACTCACTAGAATGTATGCGTGTACTACGGGTTCCAGGTCATTCTTTCTGGTGAAGGGTCAGACGAAGTATTTGGGGGCTACTCGTTCCTCCTGCTAGATTATCTGCGGGATACTGACCCTGCATCTGTGAGCCTCGGATTCCCGCTTCCTGCCAAGGATGAGCTGGATATGTATCTCAAAACCGTCGAAGCGATGAAGCCACCCCAGGATCACGTCTCGATTAGCAACATGTCTTTCACCGATGCCACAATGGGTCGAGATATGTATGGCGGAATCAGCACGCACCGCGTCTGGGCTACCAGTAGCCCTCCTCCAGATCTTTTCACTGCTGAAGTTCTCCAAAAAGTCGGTGGACCTGAACTTACGCAAATAATCGCTGAAGGTTTCGACGCGAGAGCTAGAGAGAAGGCTATCACTGGTCAATGGCACCCATTGCATATGGGACTGGTCAGTGCTTCTTGATAACTTTTCTTTTTGTTGGGTATGATTGTTTATGGGATTTTATGCAGTATTCTGTTTCAAAAACCATGCTTAGCAATGGGATTCTGAACTACGTCGGTGAACGTTCCGAGATGGCCAACTCAATTGAAGGGAGGCCTCCATTTTTGGACCACAAGCTGGTGGAATACGCCAACACACTTCCTCCGTGAGCACCTCCCTACCATGTTACCCAGACAGACCCAATTCAAATAATCACCAGATCTCTCAAAGTAAGACCCGTCCTGGAGGGAGAGCCAGAGATAACCCCGCGTAAATGGTCTTTCATCGAGAAGTGGGTGCTGCGTCAAGCCGTGCGGCCATTCATTACAGATGAACTATACTATCGCAAGAAATCCCAATACAATGTTCCCATCCCTCGTCCAGCTGCAGTCAGTGGCGAAAAAGTCTACACGGCTTTACAGGTCATGCTGAAGGAGCGAGTTACCGAAGCTACTGTCAGGCGCCTTGGGTTTGCGAACTGGGATCACATCAAAGGATTGCTCCACGACTATCTCGAGTCGCCTGAATCGCCTGTGGACGGTGGGCTTGATAAACGGGCCAGGACACTTCTTTTCGTGTGGAGTCTTGTGATTCTACAAGATCGGTTTGATTTGCCGACAGCACATGTATGACAATATAATGTTATGTTAACCAATATATCGTAGTCCAAACTTACAAATCTTCATCACTCAAATCAATTTTTTCATTCACAATACGCATACGTTAGCCCTGCCAACTCAAGTCTCCCCAATCAGACCAAATTACTGATGTGATAGTCAAAGTTTTGTGAGGGACGAGCTAACGCCTTAGAAATAGATGTAACGGTTAGACCTTACTACTAATACAGCTACTAGGGATAATACAAACTTTGACCAACCTGGTATCGTCTCAGATGCGCTGCAACAGAAGAGTGATGTCGTCCATGCACTTCTCTGGTGTCTCCACGGTCAACATCCGCGACACCTTGTCCTCATCGGCACCCCCGAGAGCATCACGCATTAGCGACAGCGCAGGCGCTTCCAACCCAGACCCACTCCCACCTTTACCAATCTTATCACCCACAATCCTGACCCAACTCTCCACCACCCTCTCAAAAAAGGCCGCATCTTGGGGACCGTCCATGTACATATCGACGAGCCCGTCTGAACACATGAGCAAGAATTGGTCTGTGCTGTTGAGCGCTTTGAGATCGACGTGCCGGACGTCAGGGATGTTGGAGAGATATGGAGGTGTCTTGCTGCGCCCTATCATATTTAATACCTTGGACGTGTCATAGAAACCGGGTATAGTGTTCAGGAAGACGCGCCGTGTGTAGGGAACTGGTAGTTTGAATGTGTGGTCACCGATAACTGGATAAATATGGGAGGATCAGCGAGGATGATGGGACGGGATGCATAGAGGAGACTGACCGCGAGTTGGGGCGATTGCACCTAGTACTCGGTCGTTCTCCACGCAGGCTGCTTCGCCTGGATGTTCCTTATTAATGCGATCAGTTTCTGCAGCATCTACACCATTGTGGTTGGAACTCAGAAGGGTGGAATGCCAAACACCAGTCGAGCCTTTCGATCCAAGGGCTTTGTTACAAAAGTAACATGAGCGACAAAGTCCGCTTGCACGCTACTTAAGCTCACCAGCTTGGCAGTCACCCAGACTTGCAACCCAGAGATTTTCCCTTGATGGGTCGAGGAGAGAAACGAGGAGAGTCGAGCCTCTCATGCATCGTAGTACTTTGATATTATTCTTTCCACCTGACGCGGAGTCATTGACTATGGCCTCGATCTCACTGTCAGAGAGCTTTGCAAGGCCATCGAGCCCTCCTGGGAAGAGGCCCACAAAGTCGTTCATGATAGAATTATCAAAGTCAACGACAGCCTGAGCTAAAGCCTTGGACACGAATTGTGGAGAGAACGAGTCTTTGTCAATGTTTGCAAATGCTGCAGATAAGGACCTTTGAAGGAAGGTAGGGAAGGCAGAAACAGTGTAATCTACTGTCTCTTTACCGGCATGTCCTGTGTGAAAAGAGATAACAAGCTTTCAGTATTGACTCGATCGAGTGATAAGCTATACTGCCTACCGTCAAAGACTCCAGCGAAACGCCAATTTCCGAGCGGAAGGTGGAGGTCACGGATGGCATGTCTGTCTTCGCTAGGTTGGCGGTTCGGCTGGAGACAGACACAAGCTGATCCGAGTACATTTTCAGTCTTGACCAGGCGAGTAAACTCGGCCGTGAGTGCTGGTTCAGAAAGCAAGCGGTACCTCCACGGTCCAGGATCTGTCAGCGCATAGCCTGTGATGTTACATTGGCGATAAACAGGTGGGTTAGACATGAGGGAGTTTCGTGAGTTGGGCAAGACTGCACGTGTATCATTTTAAGTAGAAACAGTTAGAAGATGGAGCGATGGGCAGAGGGTACGAAACAAAAGGACCATACGCTTTCGTTGGCTAAAGGGGATTGAAGCCTTGGGCAAAGGGTGCAGTAAGTTCGTATGGTTCTTAGACGTGGGTTATGGGCATTGGCAGCACAGAAAAATTACTCTGCTAGTGTTGGTAAAATCCAAGTCAAAGCTGTATTAGCACGTTAAGCTAATGTTTTATTTCTTACTAGTAGCACAGATACTTTGTCTGAGGTGTGAGCAGGTGTCGGTAGTCAATTTTGTTACCGAGCATTGGAAGCCTTTGGTAAACAAGCCCAAATAGGGTGGTGTGTACCGCGGGAGGACTCCGAATGAGGATTGCTGCCGGTGGCCACTGCAGACAACGTCGACGTCGACAACGTTTAACGTTTAACTAACTGTTCTTTCATTACATTGCTGTCGCTGTAAAGCAAATTCCAGTGCTAAGCGGAACACGATCTGAGTTTCGTTCAAGTTCGATCTTATCGCAAACCTGCAATCACCTTTTCAAGCCTCCGCCTTGCATGAAAGTCTGAATCTGTCCGTACGAATACTCGCATGCCCATCGAAATGGAGGTCGACATCCCCGAGAACATCTCGCACGGCGGCGAGAACAATGCTTTCCAGAAAGGCCAGAAGCGACCTACTCTTCTTCCTGTAGACGATGCGCATCCGTTCGATCTGGAAACCTACATATCTGGTTACACAGGTATATGCGATTCATATCTTCTTGAACAGGGCTCATATCTTCGCCAAAGGCCGTACTGCTGTTGATCGCCTTCTCCTCGTCATATCTACATGTCCCACCATTGCTCCTCAAGCCCTTAAACTCGCACTCACACATATCCAGCAATTGCGCGATCCAGCTCTGTACCAATCTGCCATCGCCACTTACGAATATCTCGCCTCTATCCCAGGCGTAAATGTACCACCCACCTCCGAAATCGACTCGATGCGGTCATCATGGATGGATGAAACTGTGAAGAAGAATCAGGCTGAAAGGACGAAGCTGGAGGTAGAATTGAAGACCTATTCAAATAATATGATCAAAGAGAGCATACGAGTGCGTTCTGTACCATGTCTGTGACAGAAAAGGCTATAGTTTGGCTGATCGGTACGTTATCTGAAGATGGGTCATAGAGACCTTGGCGATTTCTTCCGTGCTACGGGAGATTTTCCTATGGCACTGAAAAACTATACAAAGTCACGAGAGTTTTGTACAACAAGCCAACATGTCCTTGATATGTGCCTCTCCGTACTCGAGGTAAGCGCATCCTCTGGCTTATTCAATCGGATGAAATGAGCTAATAGAAGAAACGATGGCATGGTTAAGTTGTTGATTGAACAAAAGAACTATGCTCATATCCCGACGTACGTCTTCAAGGCTGATGCTGCCCTGGACGCTGCCAATGCTGCGAGTAATAACGCAGCCGCGAACAATCCACAAGCAACACAGGCAACCACGAATAAGAAGTTTGCAGAGCGAGAGAAAGTACAATCAAAACTCGACTTGGCCACAGCGCTTTCTTGCCTTGGTCTGGCAAACTACGAGAAGGCTGCGTTAACCTTTTTGAAACTGGGGTCTGCACAACAGCTCGGAGATTGGCTAGGCAAGGTGAATACATGCTATATGTCTAATGCGTTGAATGCGAGATGACATCAAAATAATAGCTGGTAGCACCGAGTGATATTGCAATATATGGCACGCTGTGCGCACTATCGACTCTGTCTCGTTCTGCAATCAAGTCACAATTGCTCGACAATGCTGTCTTTTCGGTATACATCGAGCAGGAGCCCTACATTCGAGAACTCATCCAAGCATATATGACGAGTAACTTTAAAATGACACTCGAGTTACTCTCCCGGTATTCAGTATGCATCTTTATTTTGATGTCTCTTCTCAGAGTGTGAGCTTTGGTTAACTGGCTTCGCCGGCAGACACGACACTCGGTTGACTTGCACCTTGCCGCACACATCCAAGAGATTACCAACTGCATTCGCAACGTTGCCATTATCCTGTATTTTCAGCCGTTTGCATCGATAAAGCTGGACCGAATGAGTACAGCCTTTGGATGGACGATCGAGGAGGTCGAGAAGGAGGTCGTTGCCCTCATCCAGTCTGGGCAAATACAAGGAAGAGTAGATAGTCAGAACAAGGTGGGTTGCTCTTCTTCTTATCGACCCAGATTATATGTCCTCAAACACTTTCTCATCCGCACCATCACCGCTCACAAATTAGATACTGAAAGCAAAGAAAACCGACTACCGGGCAGAGTTATTCGCACGTGCCATACGCGCTGGTGCCGAAATGCAGTGTGCTAATCGCAAATTGTTGCTGCGTATGCGTTTGTAAGCCTTTTTATTCTTCTCTTGTTATCTTTCTGCGTTGTAGAATTAACGAAATGGGACGGCGGGATATGCAGGCAGCAAGCTGATATTGTCGTCAAGTCACCGAAAGTGCCTCAAAGCGGTCATTCAGGCGAGCTCTTGGGCGACTGATTGTATTATACACGTATAGTTCTATAATATCATCCAATCCTTCGAAATAGCCATACCATGAGGTATATCAGTGCGATAACTCATTGCTGGTATGATGTCTATTTGGGGTCGGAGGAGCCCAATCGTGCACTATTCGCATTACCCTGTTCGTCTGAATCGTGAACTGATTCATGGTCTAAACGTCATACATTTATTATCTCTACTTGACATCTACTTGTGTCTGAGGTCAAACGCGTGTGATCACGTGACTTGAATAACCCCCCATACCCAAGGCGGGGTCATGCAAAAAAGTGCTGAGGCCGCATCGGCAAACTTTAATTTACATCTCTCACCAGAACTATCCTTCAACTGAAATTGTCTAGTTATGCCTTCCAGTACTGCAACTGCCTGGATATCGCCTTCGACGCGGACCAGTGTAATAGAAAATCTAGTCTCTGGAGTTGGTACGTTTTACACAATATTACTCAAGATTTAGTCCTGAGCAGCACTGAAATTCCAGACCGTTACAACCCATCTAATGTTGGGATCTTGGAAGATTACCTTTATCAACAGATCCGCAGTCAAGAGTACGACTGTTTAGCCAATCTCGCCATTTTAAAACTGTATGTATTACTCTTCCAGACGTTTCGTGATTAGCCTGACCCGAACTCTTACAGATATCAATTCAACCCCGACCTTTACAATCCTGATGTTGTCGTAAACATTCTACTAAAAGCACTTACCGCTGCACCATTACCCGACTTCAGCCACTGTTTGTCTCTTTTCGATGAACGGCCTCCTGCCCCCAAATCAGAAGATCCTCTCCCTGACCTGATACCATCTCTCAGCACTATGCACACTCTTCTTATCCAATGCCGTTTCCCCGCTTTCTGGACGCTGTATCACTCCGAGCAGCTTGAGCCGCTGCGAGAAAACTATACTATAGAATACGTTGGCTTCGAAGATGCTATCAGAGAAGTCGTCGTCCGAGCTGTTAAGACGTCATTCACGAAGATATCGTCCGAGAGGTTGGGTTCTTACTTGAACCTGCGAGGTTCGTGTCTTTGGGCAGTTTAAGTTCCCGAGTGTGTAACCTTTTGTTTTCTTAGGTGCGGAGCTGGAAGCATTTGCTGAACAGCACGAGTGGACGTTTGACGCTTCTGCCGGAATTTTCACCATTCCTGCCAACCCAGACAATGAAATCGAGTCTATAGTGGTCCAAGAGCAGATCGAATTGAAACGTAGGTTTTACTCGTGTTATCTGGACTGAATGTCTTCTGATATCATGGTTATTTTAGAGCTGACAAATATTATCGCGCACACTACCTTGAAGCGATGATGGAAGACATGCGAAGAGGTTCACGTTACCCAGACTCTGGCCTTTTGTTAATTATAACTTTTAGACGGTTCTGGATTTTACAGTATGGTTCGATCAGCAAGGTGTTGGCCTATTGAACCATGTTTTACTTCTACGCGTACAGTATGACAGTCGATATTTACCAAAATAACACGCTTGAATGGGGTGATATACTGCTACGCTTTGATGCAAGAATCCGATGACAGTATTTGGCATTGGTCTTCGGCGACTAGGCCGGAAGAGCTTGAGCCGGCCCGTAAAATAGCCTATACAAACCGGTGCAGCCGCCGGACGTCCCGGAAATCTTCCTCATTTAGGCTCAGGACCCCGTAGGCTCTGAAAAGTGCCATTAATGTAGGCTTTAATATCAGGTTGGCGCTCTTCAGCCTCATGAACATCTTTCCTTCATTATCATGGCAAGCCTACAAGAAGTATATTCAACCCTATACCGAAACCAACCTTCAAAAAAAGACGTGATGGATGTAGATGACACTCCAACAAACGATCCAGCACCAGCACGACCACCTTCTCCAGGCCCAGGACGTGCTTCGTCTGAACCCCTTCGCATCCTAGAGCTAACTGTAGGATATGTTTATTCGTCAGAGATGTTGGAGCACTGGTGCCTGCGTGGCCATGAAGAGCAGCCTGAGCGTATAATTCGCATATGGAAACTAATCTCAGAGGCGCATCTCGATCAGAAAATGAAGCGGATACCTATTCGAGCGGCTAAACGAGAGGAAGTACTCCTCGTTCATAGCGAAGATCTCTGGCATAGGATACAAGCCATACAGTGTGACTCTCTTGACTTTGTTAAACGCAAACTCTAGCTGACTACGCGGCGGTTACTTCGTGTATTAGCATTGACTCTTCAAGATATCCAAGACTCTGAAGCTTACTATGATCTACTATCTCTTTATGTAAATACCGGTACAACACGCTCTGCTCTGTTGAGCTGTGGTGGTGTGATAGAAGCATGCCTTGCAGTCGCAAGGAACGAACTGAAAAAGGCCTTTGCAATTGTACGACCTCCAGGTCATCATGCAGAGCCTGACGAACACATGGGTTTTTGTTTCTTCAACAATGTAGCGGTGGCTGCAAGAGTAGTGCAGCTCCTGACGCCTGTGAAACGAATTATGATCTTGGACTGGTGCGTCTGCTCCATGTGTCCTCAATTGTCAACGCTAAGTGCAGTATAACTTATACAGGGACGTCCACCATGGTAAGCTATCCGTGTGTAACGTCTCAATTTCACCGTACAAATAGCTTGCAGGCAATGGTACCCAGCGTGCATTCAACGACGATCCCTCTATTCTGTACGTGTCTCTTCACCGTTATCAAAACGGCCAGTTTTATCCGGGTGGAACCTTTGGAGGGATCTCGTCCTGCGGAGAAGGCGCCGGCCGTGGATAGTGCGTTCTTTTGCTAGCATATACTCCACTCATAACAGGTGTTTTCAGTTCCGTCAATATCCCCTGGCCGGAGATTGGAATGGGGGATGCAGATTACCTCCACGCATTTACGAGTATTGTTATGCCCATCGCCATGGAGTTCGCCCCAGAACTAGTGATAAGTATAGAAAAAATCCCCAGCTTTGAGTGAATAGTCTGATGGATATTTTACTTGTAGTCTCTGCGGGTTTTGACGCTGTGGAAGGTGATCCACTGGGCGAATGCCGTGTCACCCCTATAGGCTATGCTCACATGACACACATGTTGTCGGGCCTAGCTGGTGGCAAACTTATTGTGGCACTTGAGGTCTCGTATATTTTATCAAAAAATATGGCACTTACTGCCATAACTCAAACTAATTTGTATAGGGTGGATACTGCGTCGATGCTACAGCTAACTCTGCTTTGGCTGTTACGAGAGTAATGCTCGGTGAACCACCAGAGGAATTACCCCCAATGACCGCAACGGAAGCAGCCACAGAGACTGTGTGGCAAGTAGCTTTAGAGCAGAGCAAATACTGGAAGAGCGTGAAACCTAAAGCCTGTGAACCTCGTGAAGGTATTTTATTATTGGCATCTCAACTTGCTGCACAATCGTTGATAGTCTTATTTAGAGCTAGAACCGCTCTCCTTCTCTATACCTGGTAAAGCATTTTCTTATCCGGTAATTTTGTTCTGATATAGCTTTTCGTGGTGTAGAAATCCTCAAAGCTCATCGCCAACACTATCTTTATACCACTTATGATATGTTGCAAATACCTTTGATGACTGAAGCGTTTGAAAAGGCTTTGGGAACTCAAGTGTTATGCACGTGAGTATGCCCATGATTTTCTGTTTACATGGCTCAGGATGATTATTCACAGTTCGGACTTGCCTTTCAACAAAACTCTCGTTATCTTTATACATGAATTGTTCGTCCTTATAATTCTCGAAGTGGGATGAGCAGCTTGACCAGTTTTTTAGTGGGAACCTCCGAATAGAACTGGATTCTACGGTCACATGCAATGTGAATTTGGAGCGCTCATATCTGGTATTTCTGTGTCTCGAGCCTTGTTTTCATATTGAGTTAACTTCTTGGTGGGGAAACTTAGATCGATTCCGCTAAAGAACTAGTGGCGTGGATACGACAAGCAGGATATTCATTGCTTGACCTGAACATTTTCCCAAAACCTTACGCTTTCGATGCCAAAGGAGTAAGTGCAGACTGCTCATGCGAATGTACATTGGCTGATTTCATTCAAGTCTCGCTGGTCCAAGGATGACTTGGGACGGAATATACTCGTCTATTTATGGGACAATTATATACAGTCTGTATTGCAACCATCTTTTGGTGGTATTTCGGTGTCTAATAAACCACTACAGGCTATCGGACGCGCAAAATGTAATCGTAATAGGTCATGGACCTGGGTGTCAACCTCTCATCGCGCTGCTCAGTGAACGCTGTAAGAACTGTGTATCTGTCATGACTTGTCCATATCCTAAATTCCAAATAGTCGCTGGTGTAAAGAAGTCTGTCAAAGCAGTCGTTCAAGTGGTGAGTAATGATTATCATGCGGCGGTACCAAAGGATTTAGATATCCGTAAATGGTACCAACAAGTACGTCCGGTATTTCCTTTTGCTGCAAAGTTCTGACGGTGTGTATTTAGCATTCCCAAGTGGTCGTCCCCTCAAATCACCGCATACTGACTCCTGAGATGAGTAAAAAGAACCACAGGTGGCATGGAGTTGTGTCGACTATAGGTGCGCCATGTCTGATGCTGAGCAACTTCCAAGAAGACTCATTTCCGAATGATAGACGAGCCATCATCATCAAAGCTTATGATTCAAGCTTTCCCAAAAATACAGAATTTCGTTGAAGAGAAGTTGGAGCACCCATAATACTAGAGATCACGTCGCAGGTCGGCGATCTTGACCAATGGATTTGTTTGTTATATAGCGACTTGTTATCTTTGTTCTGCTAAGTAGTCATCAGATTTTTGTATTCGGCCAAAAGACGTGCAATAGTCCCAACAGCAAAGCGCCACGCACTGAGCGGCTGGTCTTGAAATGTAACTTAAACTGACTAATTGGACCACTTGACCGGCATGTTTTTTTAGGCAAAAATTGTGAATGGAAGACTTGTTAATATAAGGTATCAGGCCTGGAATAAGGTTGGGTATAATGTAAAGGTAAGATGTGCCAACGATATACCATAGAATCCTCAATCATCAAAGGGGAAACAACGAGATATATCAATGAACGCAACCCTAAGAAGGAACCTATGATAAGAAGAACTATGACTGTATACTTCAAATGAAGCTGCCAATAAGCAGTGATGCGACCCCAAAAACACATGCAAGACCAGCAAGCTCAGGCTTGCTACCAGCATTAGCGGCCATAATTTTAGCGGGTGGTGTGGTAGAGGGAATAGAGGCAGATCCTGCACTCAAAGTGGGAGTGGCGAGCGAAGAAACTGAACCACTCGGCCCAGCCGTGGGTGCAGCGATAGGTGCAGTTGATTGCCCATCGATTTCAGCCTGAACAGCTTTGCTGAACTGACCAGTCATACCGCTCAAGCTAGCATGGTGAAAGTTAGTGTCCGAGTGTGTCCCAAGTCAATGAAATCAAGCACCTGAATTTAGCAGAGAAAGCCAAAGCAGGGTACTGAGGCTGAGTCGTATCTTTGAGATTGAGGGATTCGAATCGAATGAAGCTGATGACATTATGAACACAAGTTGGAGACGAAAGAGTGGGGAAGACTTACTACTCGTCAGCATTAGGGCCTATGGTTGGGTCGGGGGTGAATACAATAGATGTAGTCTTCTCTACGTCGGTGCTAGTTGAGATAGCTTGCATGAAAGTCTAGGTTCCAATAGCTCGCATGAGCAATGCACGAGTGGTACTCGTGACAGCGCACCTGTTCCTTAGCATTTCCAGCATAAATCGATATCTTGGAGAGACCAAAGTCGTGTAGAGATGGCGAAGACCCATTATCTTGCCAGCTGAGCGTTGCTGGTTGACCAGCTGCAAAAATAGTGGATTCTACTGGTTGAGTAACCTAAGGCAAAGACTCGTCAGTCGAGGTAGAAAGAGACTCCCAGTCTAAAGTGCTCACGTAGACATTGGCGAAAGCTGATGCAGCAAGGGTAAGAGCAATGAACACAGACGAAAACATCGTGATAGAACGAATGTAGATCAAAAGAATGTGGGATGGGGCCTGCAAAAGCTGGGGAGAATGATGCAAGTAGTAAAAACTTGATGCAAAGTCGACGGAGGGAAAGAAGATATTTACTGGGAGAGAGCAGGTTCAGGGGTTGATATGCAGTCGACAAACGGAGTTCGAACTAGTAAGAACCTCGTCCGATTCCAAAATTCGGGTGATCACGCTACAATAGAACATGTTCACATAAATCACATTTTGCCAGCGAACTAACAATCGAGTCCAGAACTTGCGTGGCTAACTTCTGTTACGCAAGTAACCCGACGCGCTACGCCGCGAACACGTACTATAAATAATGAAATGTGTCGCAGCCGTACGGTTGATGTCACGGTGCTGCATAATATCGTTTTCAGACTTTATGTACATAAAAACGCTACGAAACCCACTCTATTCAGGTTCAGGAGGTTCAAAGACCGTCTTCATGACATGGTCTGCTTTTCGTCCCGTATGTTTGATAAACCCAAGATAATCAAGCTCGTGCAACGCACGCACGAACCGCGCTTGCACCTCCATCTTCCACTCCTCTTCTGTTGGTTCTACCAGCTCTTCAACTACGTCATTGGTTGTTTGCCTATGCCTACTCTTGCCCTTTGATGGGGTGGACGGAGGGCGACGGGTAGTAGGTGTTGGCAATGGACGTTTGACACGACTTTTCTGGTTCTCCACGGTGGCAGAGAAAGATTCAAACCAATCATATACGTTGATCATTTTCCCGCTTTCCAGGTAGCCGCTGAACAAGATACTGGTGTCTGATAATTCTGACAGGTCTGCTAGATGAGTCTTGTTCAAGCCATTGGCCGATTCGAGTGTTAAGTAATCCTGAGGATATAGTAGCCCAGAAAAGATGGTAGCTCGTACAGAAGGATTGATTAACTGTGTGATATATAATTAGAGTGTTATCTAAGTGAGTTCGAGCACACTGACCTCCGACGGGAAAGGAGTAGAGCCCGTGTACCAGATGTCCCATAATGTTGTCTCGTCGAGCGATACCAAACGCCTCCTGCTCACAGGTTGAGCAATTCCAGAAATCAAGGATTCAAAATATCATTGTACCCACTGGAAGTAGGAGGTGAGCCAATCGCCAAAGAGGTCAGCAACCTTGGAGGCGTCTTCTGGCGAGATATCGCTCGCACGCAAGGCCTCTATTGCAGTGTCATTTTGCGATCTGATATCTTCTTCATCTAAACGAATATCTTCTGGGATACTTTGTAAGAAATCCTCCAATTCTTCAAGTAAGGCCAATAAAATAGATGAAGGCAATTTTCTGTTGACAGAGCCATCAGTAACAAATCACAAGACAGCGCAATCACTGAACTTGACCATCATACTCAGGTACTTCCCCTCTCTGACCAATGTCCCTTTCATCGCCGCACACATCATTTCTGGCAAATTCCGTTCTCCCTGAGCCGTTTTGTGACCCTGTCTCAGCAAAAACTGTTGAATGCTCCGATATAACTGGAAAGCAACTCTCATAAGCCTCGCCCGCTTCCTGAAATTGAGGTGGGCTGTGTCTATAGACTCGAGCAGAGAAGAAACACTCTCATCCCGCCATCGATCGACGTGATTTATGAGAGAGATCTCGTCCGGACATTGCATGCGAGCCAGGATAGATTCGAGGAACGCAGACGATGGATGATGCAACGTCATGGTAGCTTCCTCGATAGTCGTAAAGGGAGACTGAATTGCAAACACAGAGAGCGGTTCTTCAAAATGCTTCATATGCGTGAGCTGAGAAAAACAGTCAGCTTTCAATGGTGAAACACTAGGGAGGAAGTTAGAAACCAACCTGTAAGATTGACGCAACGGAATCAAGTGATGTATTGTGCCGAGTGAAAAGTTCAACCAAAAAGTCAATGGAAGACGGTCCTATCATGACATCTGGCTCAAAGTCTACGTCAAAAAATGTCTAAGTAAATTACACAGTATTAGACTGGTTGGATTTAACAAATATTGGTTTATCAACTCACTTTCATTAGAATCTCGTGCAGAGCATCTTCAGCTGGGGGAGAGTCACAGTTGCGGACATGCAACAGGGAAAGGCAGGATCGAGGGTACGTTGAATGAAGAAATGAAGGAGAAGAAGGAGACGACAAGGATAAGATGAAGACAAGTGGCAAGGCGGGAATATGAAGACTAGCTGGAGAGTGTATCATGCGAAAGCCACCATTGCTGAAGTGTGCTTACCTGCATATCTCAAAAATATCCTGGACAACCGTAGGTTCAAGCTGCTCAAAATCATGAAGCACAACCACAAGCTGCACAGGATCATCTGTCGACTGACTCGTCAATGTGGAAGGTCTAGATTGCATTATGAGGACAGACGAAGGTCTCACCATGTGACTCTGAGATAGCATCGTACCAGGCTTGCAGAAGTTTTATATCAAATGCAGCCAGAGACGTGCCGACTTTACGTTTGACTTCATCTAATGATCAGTCAGTATGGCATGGTTGACAAGCCTATGATTTCTGACCTCACCGTTTTCGTTATTTAGAGGCCGGGTTAAGAAACCTGCTACCAAGCTCTTCATAGCAGACATGATAGTAGAACAATCGGTTGGAAAGAGATGTGTTACGTATGTCTCGTTCAAAGTCTCAAACAGCCCGTCCACTGAAGAATCACCTTCCAAACGGGATGTTATTTGTTCAAGAAGCGTTGATCCAAGCGTTGAGGCTGTATATCATGGAATTAATAATAAATGTAAGGATAGCGTCAAGTGTACCAACCGGTAACGGTTATTACTGGTAACTCATAGTAGGGCAGCCCTGGCAGCGTATCGGAATAAGCACTTTTGACTAGTTCGACGACATTATCGATGACCGGCGTATGTAAAGTGTGTATGATTTCCTGCTCATATTAGAAAAGGGAATATTATGAATCTCAGACACGCACTTGGATTCTGCTCAAACATTTCGACCATGCTACTCTGTACGCGTTCAGTCGCAGTTGATATCCATCAGGAAGATCCCGATGCTGAAATAGCTGGTACGTGGCTATCTTATCGACGTCCTCGTCCTCGCCTTCTGTTTAGTTCGTGATTTAGTGGCTCACGTGGTAACAATCGGACGACGTTGGGTTACCTGGATCTGCATAGGGAATACAAACTACGGTCTTGGTTTTCGAATTGAGAGTCCATGTGTTAGCAACAAGCGAGAGAAAGGACTGACTTGTTTAACATCGTCCAAGTTGACGATAGTCATTGAGCGCAATTCGTGTTTGTAAAAAGTCAGGGAACTGGATCCAAGTCTTGTCAGTGCAAATGGCAGATTGTGACCTGCCCTAAAGTCCAGGCGAATTGACGCGTCGCGACGCGTTTTGTCTTGTTCCACATTTCCTTATCGTTCCCAAACGCAAAGTCGGTTCAGAAAGATGTCGTCCCCAATTGACTTTCCAACGTCGGAATTGGACGACATTGAAATGGATGTCCCAGGACAGCAGCAAGGTGGTAGCATCGAGCAGTCGATGCCAATGGCACCGCCAGTCCAACCTCTCTTTCTCGCAGGTACACCATCTGCAGCAGGCACCCCCGCGCGCCGGCGAGCTGTAGGTAGCATAGATGTCACACCGATGCGTGGCATTACTGCCAGGAGAGCACTTGGAATGAGCACACCGAAGCGGAC
The DNA here is from genome assembly GCF_000218685.1 of Serpula lacrymans var. lacrymans S7.9. Classification (NCBI taxonomy): domain Eukaryota; kingdom Fungi; phylum Basidiomycota; class Agaricomycetes; order Boletales; family Serpulaceae; genus Serpula; species Serpula lacrymans. The sequence continues at coordinate 2,844,756 of NW_006763294.1, read as the reverse complement.
ACCGTTATTCGCGCGTTAGTTTTTCCATTTTTCCTGTGCTTCCAGCATCTGACCGTCCTTCATAGCCGGTAGCTCATCACCATTACCATTTCCTAGTTCATCCCCAACAAAGAATGTTGGCAGAAGAGCTGCGATAGACTCAGATGCTCCTCTCGACTCTGAACCCCTCGATTTCCCTTCGTGCGTATGACCCACGATCTTGTATGCATGATTCTGATTCCAGCATTTTAGAAGTCCTACTGGCCCCTCTTCCGTCAGAAATCGACGTGGTGATATTCATTCATCTTTGTCGTTGACACCATCCAGACGGCGAACTAGGCCTGTGGGTTACAACGACGAGTTAAACGACAATCTAAATTCAGATGGAACTCATTTATCACTTCCACCTTCATCAGCACCTCATCTGTCGGCAGCAGCAGCACCCTCCGATGAGCCCGACGAAATTCGTGCCATCTGGGGCACTACAGTCAATCTTGCCGAAACAATGAAGCTTTTCCGTGACTTCCTTAAAGGCTTCAAACCCAAGTATCGCGCCTCTCACGACCGTGCACTCGGCTTGCGTACACGTACATTCGCTTCCCCAGAGGAGGCTGAACTTGTTCTTTACGAAATGTACCTTCGTAAAATGCGGCAAACCGGGGAAAGCAACCTCAACTTGGACATGATGAACATGTTATCCTATCCCCCATCTAAAAAGCTTTATTCTCAACTGCAAAAATATCCACAAGAAGTCGTGCCTGCTATGGATCAGGTTCTGAAAGACCTCATGTTGGAAATTGCAGACATGGACCAACAAGCTGGGACGGAGGACATGCAAGGCGATCAAGGAGATGAAGAGATCGCAGATATTATGGGGAAAGTGTACAAAGTGAGACCGTTTGGCCTCAAGAGTGTCAATATGAGAGACCTCAACCCCGCTGGTGAGTGTAGTCATATATCTATTCAAAAAATATTGAATTGCCTTTAATGAATCTATAGATACCGACAAACTTGTCTGTATAAAGGGTCTCGTAATTAGAGCAACAGCTGTGATCCCAGACATGAAAGTGGCATTTTTCCGATGCCTCACCTGTTCGCATACCGTACAAGTTGAAATTGATCGCGGAAAAATACAAGAGCCTGCTCGCTGCCCGCGTGATGTCTGTGCTTCTGTCGGCACCATGTCACTGGTACACAATCGATGCGAGTTTGCTGACCGGCAAGTCATTCGACTGCAAGAGACCCCCGATGCAGTTCCCGACGGACAAACACCGCATACCGTGTCTCTCAGCGTGTACGACGAACTTGTGGATGTTTCAAAGCCAGGTGATCGAGTTGTGGTTACTGGTATATTCCGGAGCGTTCCAGTCAGGGTCAATCCAAGACAGAGGACGATAAAAAGCCTGTTTAAGACGTTCTTGGACGTTGTTCATGTGCGGCTTGGAGCAGGAAACACTCTAGGACTTGATCGCAGCACGAGACCTGCTGGAGGGGACAGGATACCTGGTGTGGGTGGCGTGGGTGACGGAGCCGACGACGAACTTGAGGATGGTATCACAGGTGGTGATGGGAGGAAAACGAGGAGGGCAGAGATGGAAGCGAAACTCATTGGTTTGAGCAGAAAGCATGATCTTTATGAATTGCTCTCTCGATCACTGGCCCCTTCCATCTGGGAAATGGATGACGTTAAGAAGGGAATTCTATTACAGTTGTTTGGGGGTACTAACAAGAGTATTGCGAGAGGCGGTGGTGGCGGAGGTCCGAGGTATCGAGGTGACATCAACGTTTTGCTGGTTGGTGATCCTGGTACGGCTAAGTCGCAAATTCTGCAGGTAGGGTTATACTCGCTTCAATATAGAGGTCGAGATGATTGACATGGGTGAATTAGTATGTGCACAAGATAGCCCCTCGTGGTGTGTATGCCTCTGGCAAAGGTTCGTCCGCTGTGGGTTTAACCGCCTATGTTACTCGCGATCCCGATTCGAAACAGCTGGTGCTAGAAAGGTCAGTAGTCATATCACTTCTTTACGTGCCCCTTTCTCATATTACCCGCTCACTGCCAGTGGTGCTCTCGTTTTGAGTGATGGTGGTGTTTGTTGCATTGATGAATTTGACAAAATGTCAGACGCAACGCGGAGTGTTCTCCACGAAGTCATGGTAAGCCATCTCCCTATACGCCCAAATGCTCTATTTCACATTTTCTGCAGGAACAACAAACGGTGTCAATAGCCAAGGCAGGCATCATCACAACCCTCAATGCCCGAACCTCCATCCTTGCTGGAGCTAACCCAGTCGAGTCCAGATATAACGTAGACCTGCCTATCACGCGCAACATTGATCTGCCACCCACTCTCATATCTCGTTTCGACTTGCTTTATCTCGTTCTTGACCAAGTAGACGAAGTCATCGATAGGAGACTGGCTCAACATCTCGTCGGCCTTTACCTCGAAGATACCCCACATACCGGTGGACAAAATATACTGGTATGTGTACCCCATACATGAAGCTTAGTTCGACTTTTTCTTACGTGCCTTGGTGTTTGAAGCCTATGGAAGAGCTTTCCGCTTATATCGACTACGCCCGGACACATATCCATCCAATTTTGAGCGAAGAAGCCGGAACAGAACTTGTACGGTCCTACGTCGAGATGAGGAACCTTGGTGCCGATCCTCGTTCTTCCGAAAAGCGGATCACGGCAACAACGAGGCAGCTCGAGAGTATGATCCGACTCTCCGAGGCCCATGCTCGCATGCGTTTCGCAGCCTTTGTCGAGCTGCAGGATGTCAAGGAAGCGTGCCGACTGATGCGAGAAGCCATCCGCACTTCTGCGATGGACCCACGGACGGGCAAGATCGACATGGGGCTGTTGAACACGGGCACTGGACAGGGACAGAGGAAGATGAAAGACGATATGAGACGCGAGGTGCTGAACCTCCTGAATGCCGGTGTGGGCACGAGGGGTATACGGTGGTCCGATGCCGTCAAGAGATTGGCGGAGCAGAGTAGCATCAAGGTCGACTCTGCGGAGTTTGCGCAGGTGATTAAGGAGCTGGAGAATGAGGGGATGGTGAATGTGGTTGGGGAGAGGGATAAGAGGATGATCCGCAAAATTGAGAATTAGGTGTATTGGTTTTTGTATCTTTTTGTTGCTGCTTTTATTGTATGTTATACCCTGTCTTGCTCTGTAACACTACCTACCTGAGATGCTTTAAAGCGTGACTGGGATAAATTTGGTCGAACAGATTCATATGTACAGAGAGATTTAGACGAATCGAACAGTTCCAAGACGTTTGGAATAACATGATGACCAGAGTACTAGTAATCATCATCCGATGAATAATGCGTACCCCAGTAGTTGTACGTCCAAGTACTTACTTCTGACACGAATGGCGTAAGACATCAGGATCAAGTGAAAGAGACAGGGGTATACGTGTGTCCTTTCGAAACGAGGCAGATTAACAGTATGTGCCAACGTCGAACATGCACAAGACAATGATGTGTTCATCAAGGTTACAATTCCGCATTCCCGGTATGCCAGAAAAGACGGTCGGTAGCGTTGATGCAACACAGACTCGAAGATGAACTTATACAGCATCCGCCGACTGTATAGCGCGCGCACCAGTGTATTGAGCCTACGATAAAAGAAAGCAATTTGTAACGACATAAGAGATTTCCAAGCATAATTTACCAAAATCCAAACAATCATAAAAAAGCATGTAGCCTAGCCTAAAAGAACAACAGCAACGTCAGTGCTCAGCGCTCAACACCCTCACCAGTCGTAGATCACTGTTCGGCCGGAGGCGTCTGACCGCGCCTCTTTGCCTCCATTTCCTCCTCAGTCACCGTACGGCCCTGCGTCTCCCTCGCCACCTCTGCACCCAGCACGCCCACTCTCTCCCTGTCCGATCCGATGAGCGAGACGTACACGCCTTTCTGCAAGACTGGATAGGACCCGACGCGTATACCTTCCGGATGAACGCGCTTCTGGAGGTCGGTGAGGAATGGCGCGATGGACGATTCGGGCAGTCTGTCGCGGCGCGTGGGGTTGCACGGGTGGGTCGGTTCCGGGTGTTAGCTGAAAGGGAGGTGGAGTGAAGGGGAGGGGAGACGTACGGTGTGAAGACCTGTAGCCGGAAAGGCCGTTCGTGATGTGGAGGTAGTGGTAAGAACGGGGTCAAGTTATCGAGCATCTTCTGGAACAGGGACGGTATACCAGGGAATATACACAATTTACCTTCTAGACGGACCACGGGCTGCTCAGCGCGGGCGCCGTCGAGATGAAAACGTTCAACACGACTGTGTGCGGCTGCCAGGGGAAGACGGGGGCACTCACCACCCAGATATCGCGAGCGACGAAGAGGACCTCGGCGCGCTCGGGGAAGAGGGCCATGCGTTTTCGCGCGGTGCGCTGCTCCTCCGTCTGCGTAGCCACCCATGAGCGGTGCTTGCTCATCTCCTCCATGCGCCGGAGGGTCTCGGAGTGGTATACGAGATTCTGGTCGAAGGACTTGGCGAGGGAGGCGTAGGTGATGTCTGAGCGGGTGATGGCGTTAGTATCATACCTCGGTGGGTGGGACCAGGTGCGGAGATAGTGATAGGATGAGGGAGTATGGAAAGAGAGGGCTTACCGTCATGGGTTGGACCTATTCCACCCGAAGTGACTACAAAATCATACTTCTGCACCATCCTCCGACTAGCCTCGAGGCTGGTGCGCTGGGGATGAGAGCCGTATAGGATGACGTAAAAGATGATATACGTACATCTCATCCTCGTCGTCTGCGATAACCTCGATGCGTTTCCTGCGAACACACCATCAAGATGTCGCACGCAGAATGGAGTAACACGATAAGCCAGAAGTGGGGAAATGCGGAGACGTACAAGGCGATCCCCTGCTCGAAGCAGAACCTGGCAAAATAATTCGAATTGCGGTCCAGAGTCTTGCCGTTCAGGATTTCGTCGCTACAAGGGCACACCAGAGCCTTTGTAATGAAAACGACAGGATGAGAGGGGTACGAAAGGGGAGCGCTCACCCTATGATGAGTGCGGCGGCGGTTCTGATGTGTCCCCGTGTGCTGCCTCGGGGGTGTGTTGGGACATGGGAGAGCGGGAAGTCGTAGTCGGTGGTGATGGGGGTCTGTGTGGAGGAGGAGGAGGGGAGAGACATGTGTCTGCGAGGGGAAGGTGCGAGGTGAGAAGAGAGGGAAAGCAGACGGGCTGTCGTGCGAGGTCGCATTGGACAAGTCTAACATTAATATTGGCTTGCGCACTCGGAACCACTCAGCTCATACTGTGGGAATGAACCCATGACCTGACCTCAACCTCGGCCATCCTCATACCACCCTCACCATCGTTGTTAGCCTTGGACAACACCTTCGCTTAGGAGAAAAAGGAATAGCCGATGCTTAGTATCATCACTTGTCTTTCATATCAACTACGTGCACTTGAACTGGCTACACCCAATCCACAGTTGATAGAAACAGCATACTCTATCACTCACACGCACTCGTGTAGCCCCTAGACAGGTCTGATACGCCGACACCATGAAAAGAACGGGTTATATCCAAGTTAATACAACAGGCATCGTATTAGTGTCATGTGCACCGCCTTCTCGAAGTAGATTTCCAAGCGGACAAAGAATTCACGGGCATCGGCTTCCAATGTCATGACATTGTGAAGAGAATGTACTTTGCTACCATTGACTTGCCTATTTTCCAAAATGCTCCAAAACTGCCAACACTGAAGCGACATGGTCAAGCTGGCAATGATAAGCACACCTAAAACGGAGGAAACAGACAAAAGCGCACCTTCGTGTGGCTTGAGTCTTGGTCAGGAACGTGGATTCTAGTACATTGCGTAAGAGGTGCCTACTTCAGGTGCCTACTTCCCAGAGCTGGTCTGAAGAAACTGGAACTTCATAGACGGCCTTCCTGTCGTACTTGCCGGTCACCGAAGGCTATCTCGAAGGAGAGCCTGGAGAAGGTGTAAACAGCACGCACGCTACCACTCAAGATCCTCTGCCCCCATGGGACTTTGGTGCATCCTGAATTCGAGATCTCGAATCCCTCCCAAGCACACCGAACGAATGACGAGGAAGGGGGTGATCGAGCTCTGAACGTCTTGACTGAGCCAGTTTCGTATCAAAGCTAGGTTTATTCACATCGTGATGAAGAACCTACGGAGAGTCAGACGAATAAGATAGTCGATAAATGTCTGCCCGAAATGAGACAGCTTTGCGTGGTCCCGTGCGCACGAATGGACAAAAACCTCGACGGCTTCGTGAAGTGCGGTGTGGGAGGGGAAATAGATGATCAAGGTCCATCTTCACCTGGGCAGCAGTTTTCTGCAATTCCTGTTATGCATCCTGTAGCGAGAGCTACAATGCAAAGCACCCTATTAAGTGTATTCAAGTCGACTTTCTGATAGGCCGTTTTACTGACACCGTCATAGCAAGAAATCGAGGCGAAAACAAACAATGCCGACCCCGCAGTGCAGGCTTCATATGGCCCGGGTTTCAGGCGCACAACTGGGATTTTATGGGGACTCTCTTGCGTGCGGAAGCACGAGCTTTGCACAACGAGTCTATGAGGGCTCACGCTCTTGCAGCACGCATCAATGCGACAGTGACCTCGAGCGAAACATCGAGTGGCTGGTGAGTGTGCAACATGAACAAATGTGGTTGGTCAATCTCGGCTGCCATCAGGAAACCTGTGAATATCGTGTGGATGTGTGATAGTATTTCAGAGTTCTTTGTCGCCGCTTTTTACTATTCTTTTTATCTACGTACCTATATATGTGTGTCGTTAGCGCGGTCTTCAAAGCATTCACGGTACGTTTCGTACCACAGACTCTAGGCAAGCCAGGCCGGTCATTCTGTGAGCAAATCTTCACATACCAGTTTCAGCGTCTGGCTTGAGACGGTATCGACCGACTCTATTTCTTACGGTGGGCCTTTGACTATAAAACAGCAACAGACATGACAGCAGGATAAAAGCCACACGACTCAAAAAGCCAAAAGCATCGGGTCCAAAAAGCTAAAGTGTCGTGGGAAGTCATGCGGCTGACTAAGCCCGAAACCCATGGTTGGCTTTTCATCCTTTCTTGGACCCGAAAGCTCCTTGAAAAGCTTGACGACCGGAAAAGCCCAAAATCCACATTTACATGCAGTAACGATCGATCTTTATTATTCGCACAAGTCTTTCCTCAAGCGCGCTATCAACATCTCTCAACGCAATCTCCAACGATCTTTGTTTCGCTCTCGTGTCCCTTTATTTTACAGGTTTCCGACGTCTTCAACTTTTTTTCGCAATGCACTCCTCTATCGCCTTTCTCGTTTCCGCTTTGTTCGCATTGGCGAACGTGACCTGTGTCTTGGGATCCATCTATGTGAGTGTTAAACAGTCTTGTAGCACTTGAAATATGTAGGAGGGCTCATGACACGGATTCGTAGGTGACGAGCCCTTTGTTAGGCTCGTCTTGCCATGGAGGTCAGCCATGCACAGTGCAGTGGCTCGACGACGGACAGCAGCCTCTTCTTAACACCATCGGCGAGTGCACAGTTGGTTTGTACGCCAATGAAGAGGTATCGTATCCCGTTTATATGGTGCGATTGGTACTCAAGCCGGTTAATGGCAGGTGCTGGTCCAATCAATCCGACCCATCGATGTCTCGAGCACACATTCTTTTCAATTCACTGTGAGTATCCCAAGCCATGTTTTACACCTTGTGCTCAGCTTCTCAATGGCCTGTCAGCCTGATCCCAACGCTGGACCGAATTCGAGCAGCTAGTACGTGCCAGTCCTGTCAGCCTCTACCTAGACTGACTGCTATCAGTTACATTGCCTTTACATCTTCCACTATGAAATCCGCCAACGGGAGCAGCCTCTTCACGGGTTATTCGCCCACCTTCACGTGCGTATGCGATTCTGGTCCGAGCGACGAGTGACGTGCCTACTTGTTATGCGTTGCAGGCTCGACCAGATGACTGGTTCTTTTGATTCGCCCATTGCGTCGGATACAGCCGCTATACCGGCACCTGTCGATCTGGCCTCGACGTCTGGACTGGTGACGGCGACTACGGCGGGCTCGCCTCTGGGCCCACCTCGCCGGTCATCGAGTGTAGGACCTGCGACGACGACGCCCTCATCAGCATCGCCATCGCCATCTGGATTCAGCACAGTGACAGCTCCCAGTTCCAGCGCGCCTACCACCTCTTTCCCAGTGTCATCCGGCGCGTCCACGACCAGCTCCTCCGCCACCGGCACTACCCCCACCACACCGCTTCCGAGCAGCAACGTGGGTCGTCGTAGTGCAAGTGGGCAGTCAGCGCTTGTGCTGGTGGTGATGGGTCTGGTGGTATATTCGGTCGGTAGTGTTGTTTAGTGACTGCCTGGGTCCTGATTTTTTGCGCTACCGTGTTATCCTTACACTTTATCTTTGCGACACCCAAGTAGTATGATAATGAGAATGTTAGTGGATGTACGTAAGAGATAAGCACGTGTGACCAGCCCGTTGCCCATTGCACGTTTGTGGGGAGCCAATGGGGAGGGAGAGATGCGGTCGTGCGAGCTCGCTGTTCCGCACGGTGAGATGGCCCGTGTGTTGTCGAGAATAAACACACGTTTCAGCGCACACGAGCACAATTCCGCCGTCTCATCCGGTGCACCAATCCCATTTCTGATTCCAAAAGTCACGCGCTCTCTCTCTTGCCATTCATTAGCTCCTTCATATAATCCTCACCCGCGCTCTCCCGATTCCTTCCATGTCTCTCCTTCGCCCCATCGCCCCCGCAACATCCTCCACACACGACTCCGACATGCCCCACAACGACCGCGAGCTCTACGCCGCGAGCTGCAACCCCCCACGACGTGCAAAGCGGCTCCGCTCTGACTCGGCCGTCGCCGCTGACGTCCCTGCCCCTGTCTCGCCTCTCCTTGCCCTTGACAAGAAGCCAAGGAGGGACGCAGCGCAGTCGGTCGAGGATAGCGACTACGACGATCCCTCCCCTCCCACCCCGCCTCCGAAGCGCAGAGGTCGTAAACCTGGTCCCCTATCCAGGGTCGCGCGCGAGGCACAACGCAAGATTAACCACTCGCTTATTGAGAAAGCCAGACGCACAAAAATTAACGACGCCCTCGCCACACTCCGCCAACTCGTCCCGGCTGACTACAAACGCCAAGACGGCCCTGCTACGCCTGACGACGACGACGGGAGCGAGGATGAGGAGGACGGTGGGGATAAGACCGCGATGAAGCAAAAGTCGCCGTCGAAATCGAAGAGTGGCGAGAAGGAGTTCAAATTGGAGATTTTGGTGCGGACCGTGGCCTATCTCCAGGATCTCACAGACAAACTCAGGCTACTGGAGGATGGAAAATGTCACCATTGTCATCAGGCAGCTGCGGGTCAGAAGAGAAAGCGGGATGACAAGTCGCACGAGGAATGCAACGCTGCGGAGGTAGCGACTGGCGTATATACCCAGGAAGAAAGCTCTCGAGCTGTGCTCCGCGACAGCCCCAGGAAGGCTGCCCACCAGTCCACCCGCCTTCCATCCATTTCCACATGGCTTCCCCACAAGACTCCCCTCCTCACTCCTTCCCAGTCCCCCTCCTTACAGCCTCTCTTATCCGCTTCATCTTACGCCAAACACCCCGTGCACCAGCTGCCCTCGCCGCCGACGTCAGGCACCTTCCACCCAGAGTCCAACGCCAATTTCCAGGCTCCTCCCATATTGACGTTGCCCTCACCCGGCACGCAGACTCGCGCATTCCACCCACCTCCCAAGTTCTCCATGAAGGGTGTACCCTCGCGCGCAAATGTGTCTCCACTTATTTCTCCTGAAGACGAGTCTGCTGCGTCTCTTCTTCTGCAGATGAGCGCGTCGCCCACGTCGTCTGTTGCCAAGCTCGGTCCTCCGTCGCCTTCACGCCACCATGGGCATATGGCGCTGACACCGAGCAGTCTGTTGGGTCTCGGCGACGACACATGACATTTGCAATTTCTCATTTCATTTCCCTCATGTCCATTCTACAGCGTTTTACCTTGTTTGATTCGCATGTCTAGATGATGTGCAAATGGGTGATCTTGGACGCTATGATACATTTTCCGGATGTCGACTTGTTGTCAGGTTTTGTGTCGTTGAAGGCCGCTTTCGTTCTTTCTGTCCCACCCTTATCTGATCTTCTGTACTCCGTGGTTGTACGATAGTAAGTTTAGCGTTCTATCAAATGTTCGTTGGTTCTCGTTCCGAATAGCAGATGAGACCTGTTTCAGGGTTAGGGTCACCCTCTATCCGTCCAATTACGAAATTTTGGCAATTTTGCAGTTTGTTTGAGTTGTCCATGTCTGCAATCGTGCCAGCTCGTTTCGTTTCTCAATTCCGCATATCACGCCCTAGACTATCGTTATCCTATTCTTATTCCACCCACCCTCCTTCACCCAGCCTTTCTCCCGCCAATAACCATCATGTGAAACCTGACACCGAGTCTGAAGACGATGCAGAGGAACAACGGCAGCGGAAACGAAAGACGGAGTGGAAGCGCAGGCAAGGAGTCAGTTGAGCCCCGGGACATTCGTGTCTCCCTCGAAATACTCATTGACATGGAAAGCTAACAGGGCCAGAGCTTTCTTGACCATCTCATCATCAACGTCAGGGGAGGTAAGCTCGTTTCTCTTTTCATTCCTCACCTCAAGCGCTGATTATCTCTTTATTCATTTTACTTTACGTTGCACATCAAACACAGGCAAAGGCGGGAACGGATGCGTCGCCTTCCATCGCGAAAAATTCGTGCCCATGGGCCCTCCATCCGGCGGGAACGGCGGACGCGGAGGAGACGTCTACATCCTCCCCACCCCGCACCTCACCACCCTCTCCTCCATCCCCAAACGCGTGCGCGCCACCTCGGGCGCCAACGGCCAAGGCACCTGGCAAAACGGCAAAAACGCCCCTCCCGTCATCCTCAAAGTCCCCCTCGGCACCGTCGTCCGCGAGCTCCCGCGCGACGACCCGCGGCGGACGAAGGACGAGTGGGAGGCGGAGGAGGAGGCGCTGGAGGGCCTCGGGATGGAGGAGAGGAGGATGAAGATGAGGGAGAGGCGGTGGGTGCATTATCCGAGGGCTCAGGACGATAATGTGAAGAGGGATGTGTTTCAGCAGGCGGAGGCGGCGCTGTGGAGGGAGGAGAGGGAGAGGAGGTGGGTGAGGAGGCAGAAGGCGCTGAAGCCTGTGTATCTTGATTTGGACAAGGTGGAGGATACGACTCCCCCGGTGGACGCGCCTTTGGGGACGGGGAAGCATGAGTTTATGGGCCATTTGGTCGTGTCGGGGGGTGCGGGGGGTATGGGCAATCCTCATTTCTTGTCCCAGGTCAATCGTTCGCCGAAGTTTGCGACGCGTGGGCTGGAGGGAGAGAGGCTGACGTTATACTTGGAGCTCAAGATATTGGCTGATGTGGGGCTGGTCGGGATGCCGAATGCTGGGAAGAGCACGTTGCTGAGAGCACTCACGGGCGGGAGGGCCAAGACGGAGGTGGCGAGTTACGCGTTCACGACGCTGAATCCTATTGTGGGGGTTATAAGAGTTGCGGAGGACGGGACGTTCGAGGGGGGTTTACAAGGCGGAGGCGTGTATGAGGAAACATTGATAGAAGAACAGAAATCGCGCGAGGCCAACGAAAGTGCCGCCCAGACCTCCGCGGATGCTGCCCCCCTGCAAGAGGGCGGGGCAGGTCCTGAATGCGCTGGCATACACGACGAGGGGTACCGTCCAGGCCACCACTTTGATATCGTAGAAACCTTCCGGTTCACGATCGCCGATAACCCAGGGCTCATATCCCGCGCGTCGGAGAACGTAGGGCTCGGCCACTCCTTCCTGCGCTCGATGGAACGTTCCCTCGCCCTCGTCTACGTCGTCGACTTGTCCCTCGACGCCCCCTGGGACGAATTGCGCGATCTGAGGGAAGAGCTGGAGAAGTACCAGCCTGGGATGAGTAGCAAGGCGAGGATGGTCATCGCGAACAAGGCGGATCTCTTGGGGGGAGATGGGGGAGACGAGGAGGACGTGAGGGAGGCTAGGGAGAAACTTGCTAAGCTGGAGGAATATGTGAAGAGGGAGATGGTGGTCCCCGATACACGACTACAGGATTCTGAGGTGGCTCGAGGACGGACGTTGGATGTGGTGCCGGTTTCGGCAAAGTATAGCCTGAATCTGAGGAAGGTGGTGGGTATGATGCAGCAGTATATAAAGGAAGCTAGGAATGCTTCTTGACGGTGCAATTATTATTGATTAGTTACGGAACTATAGCATCCCCCTCAGTACATACTTACACTACACGAAATACCGGTATCGATCACGTGCTTGATTCAAAGTTTTCAGTCTCCAGTTCTCTAAGACTTCTGTGAGTGAACTATAATCTGTCTCACACTTCTGGGGTTTGTGTTTGGGATATCGGGCAGCAGCTGTGATTGTCTTGCATAGGCAGACTGGGCCACCACTAGTCTGCCTATGAAAGAAAATCAGGGAATCGTGGATTTCTTGCGTTTCCATTTTACACATTATAATCTCTGGTGAGAAAATTGATAATCACATAAATTCAGATTTCATTGATGGCCCGCCCACTACATCATCCAACCAAGTGGGAATCCGGTATTCCGCCCATTTGCGCGATTACTAGCACTGCACAACCTTCCGAGGACGGGGCTGAGGTAGCATGAATCGAGGAGCGCAACGCAGCAAGATACATGTATCTTGCTACAGGGCTACACACGTGAACGTTGGGTTAAAAAACCCAACGTTCCCTTGAGAGCCGAGTCACGACAGCCTTGTCCAGGCTTTCTTGCTTGAACCACATCATATCCTCGGACCACCCAGATTGTATGCGGAAGATGTCGGCAGCCCGTATACACGTCGCAGGCATTCGCATCGAGTTGTCGTGTGCTTTAATACCTCCTAGGTCACTCAATGATTAGGGTTATTCCCAGCTATTTTAGTCTGGCGTGAATGATGAATGGCTTTGGTCTAAGTTTGTTATCTTATCTGTCGACTCGGTGCGTACGGTAACATTTATGCCCACAACGCATCACGCACTTTTTTTTGACGGATTCAGTTTGACATGGGAGCCATATTCAAGGTTTGGTTGATTCGCATTGATCGCTTCTGGCAGGCCAAGTATGAGTTGTGCTTTTACGTGCTGATAGGCGCGGTCCCCCTCTTCTTTCCACAGAAACCTTTTTACCTTGAATTACAGGTTTTGTTCACGCAACCTTCTTGATGTCTGTCGAAATGAAGAGTGTGGTAGAGCTCGAGGATGGGGAAAGTTGTGGACAGAAAGCTGACGTCGTCGAAACAAAAGAAACGAGCATGAGCATCACTGGCAGCGAACAGTCTAAATTCTCTCCGGCATCTGGGCTCTTCCAGAGGGTCATGCTCAAGCTCTCTCAGTATGGCGTCGAGATAAACGGGCAGGTCAGACGAGTCTATGTTCACGTCCAAGCTCTGATACAAAATGACCTCAGAATTGTGCCCACGCCGCCAGAAGATAGGGTGGACACGCGACTGTATCAGATGTTCTTCGTCTGGTTCACTGTCAATGCAAATATCCTACAGTATGTGATACGTATTCTTTGACTTGCAATATGAATGACCGTGATCTGGGTAGATTCAGCGCAGGGTCTGTGGGTCCTGTCGTTTACGGGTTGGGCATGAGAGAGTCTTTGCTTACTATCCTCGTCACCGATATCCTGTAAGTATACGGCTTTGTACATATGGATAGCTATTAATGCAGATATTAACTCAGCTCAAGTGCGATCCCCGCTTACCTGTGAGTCGGCAAAATCCCCTTTACCTATGCGCACTGCTTTATACATAGTAAAAGTGCTGTATTTGGACCGAAACTCGGCACACGTGCTATGGTGCTGTCTCGCTTTTCTTGGGGGTGCGTGTCCTCTCTTATCGTCTCAACTTATGGTGGTAAAAACTTATATCCAGCTACTCAGATATTACGGAGCCGCTATACCTAGTATCCTTAATGTGATTTCCATGGAAGGATATCTGATCCTGAATTGCATATTGGGGGGCCAGACGCTAGCAAGTGTATCAGATCACCTGAGTCCAACCCTGGGTATTGTGATCATAGCCCTTGTTTCCTTTGCTGTAGGTCTCCCCCACCCCCTGTATTTACCCGTAGGCATCACCTCTCTGCTCATCCCTCACGCCCTAGATTACTTTTTGCGGTTACAAAGTCGTCCATCTGTGAGTTCTCCTTGTCCTCGAGACGATCCTTAAATATGAGCCGTGTGCAACTTAGATACGAGATGGTTTGTTGGATTCCCAATATCATCACCTTTATCGTGATGCTGGCCGTCGGAGGGAAGAACCTTATCAATACCCCTTTGTCAACCGGCGATGCAGCTAGTGCTTCTTCAATCCTGTCCTTCGGCGCGGTAGTCGCTGCATCAGTTATCAGTTGGAGCACTGTCACTCCCGATTATGGGGTCTACCACGACTCGAAGGTCTCCACGTACGCCCCTCACATTCTTCCCTTGTATGAATGGTCTCCTAACGGCTTCTATGCAGCGCTAGGCTCTTTACATACACTTATCTCGGGTTCCTATCTGGTAATGTCAGGACTTGGCTCTTCTCATCCATGCACGCGAAGCTAAACGTCTTGATGGTCAGTTAATTGGACATCTCATGGGGGCCGCTTTCGCCGCGGGCGCACCCTCCGTTCCCTCATGGTCAGAGGGCCTTTCAAACGGTAGTTCGATCGGTGGACTGATCGGAGCTACCCTCTCACCATGCGGCAACTTTGGGAAATTCCTAACGGTCTTGCTGGCCCTCACAGTCCCCAGCCCTTCGTCCGTGACGATGTACACGACGTGTACGAGTTTCATGACGATCTCTCGCCTATTTGCAAAGATTCCAAGAATTCTGTTGGCCATGGCGTCCACTGCAGTGTAGGTCATACGAGCTCGTCGTCCCCCTGGCAACATCGATGTTAACTCTCATCGTCCGTTCAGCTTGATTCCAGTAGCTATAGTCGGTGCGAACAGCTTCTACGCCACTGCCGTCGATGTCCTCAGTGAGCTAAGCTTCCTTAACTATCATTGCCACCTATCTATGGTCCTTACATTCTTCTCCTCAACAAGATATGATCGGCTACTGGATGGCACCTTACTCCGCCATCATCCTAGCGGAACATTGGTTCTATCGCAAAATCACCTTTGGGGCATACAACGTCAAAAACTGGGATAACCCACGCAGATTGCCTCTTGGAGCTGCCGCCATCTTCGTCTTTCTAGCTTCATTTGGCATCATCGTCCCATGCATGTCGCAAGTTTGGTATACAGGACCTATAGCAAAGGCGGGTACGGGGGATATCGGGATGGTAACGAGTTTTATATTTGCGATGTTGGTGTATCCTGCGCTACGGACGCTGGAGGGTGTGATTACTACCAGGTGGAGAGGCGTCGATTCTTGAGCATAGCCTCTCAATGAGTACAGTTCAAACTCAAGGAAGAAACCGCTCGAAAGCACTATCTATCTATTGCTATAAAGGGCACTGGAATATAGTATGTATCTAGAGAATAATATAACTATACATCTGTGAATGAAGGAATCGAAATCCAGCCGGAAAGTAAGGAGACAGGGACTCATCACGAAAAACAGTAAGTCAGAGTAAAGTACGTTCATTGAGATAGGTATAGTTCCAGAAACGCACACTAGGGATATCCTTTGTGTATGAACACAAACTGTCGGGAAAAAGATTCGGGCATAATAAATTGAAAGATATCGAAAAAAGAGATCAGGAAACATGAGACGTCTTATGACCGATAAAACTGCCAGAACTCTGTGCCATTTTGACCATTGCTTGGGTCTTGAGCCCAGACTTGCGTCATGGACGGTGGTAATTCGGCAGGGAATGGCTGATGAGGGGTGCGACTGTGGTCTGGAGGCTCGACACCAAACATAGTCATATGTGGCTTTTCAGAAGAATAGGTGTACATTGCGTCGCGTGGAGGGTCGGTATGCATATTTCCAGGGCCTCCTGGGTTGCCCCGCCCATCACCGTTCGTATCTATCGAGATAGTAGAGTTCACATTCATGGGACCCAAGGTTAAGTTCTGGGGGTTCATCGATCGTTCATAAGTGGAGTCATAAGAATAGTAGCTTTGTTGAGGAGGATTCGGGAGAGGCTCTCTGTACGGCGTAGATCTTGGATCAGGTGCAGGAATATTGGGTACATAAGAAGGACCACCACTACCACCGTATGGTGAATTGGCGTTCGAAAGCTGACCACTGGAGCTAGTACCAGGGCCGCCATTATAAGATGCTGGGCTGGATGAGCCAAAGGTGGGGGCATGCGTGGGATCATACATTGAAGCAGGTTGCGGAGGGGTGACTGCAGAGAAGTTCTGCGAGCTTCGTCCATTTTGGCCGTGCTCGTTAATGCCGAATTTGCGGCGATTGAGTGTGTCCACGTTCATTTGTCCATGCTCAGCCCCACCGAACGGTAACGAATAGTCCATCTTTGCACCAGTCGAAGGTTCCTGCGACAAAGGAGGCGGCATCCTCACGTCAGAGGATGACGGAGGGCAGAAAGGTGACGAATCTTGATTTGAAGAAGGCTGATGGTGGTAGCTAGCATTCTCAGGAACGGGAGTAGGCGCATGGGATGACGTCTGGGAAGGCGGTGGGACAAAAGATACCAACGAAGGCGCCTGCATCCTAGGCTCAGGCTCAATATTGAAGTCAGATGACGCAGATGTTGGAGTCACACGCTGCCTTGTCAAAGGTGACGGTTCCTTGCCTGGACGCACGCGAATACCAACGGTAGGATAGGGTGCCTTCTTGTGCTTGTCCTTTGTTTTTGAGCACTCGCTAGAAGCAGTTGAACCACGCCTATAGTCACCCGATGATACGACAGATGTAGCAGGACGTTTGGGGATATCCTTAACACAAGACTCAGGGATTTGATCAAGATGTCCAATACTTGCAGTAGCTGAAGCTGGTGGTAAAGTCGTTGCAGGAGCATCCGATGGACAAGGCGAGCGGGCTGACGTTACGGCTGCACCTACGTAAGGGAACTGGAAATCGGTAAGGAGCTGCTCAGCATCCATATCCACTTCGTCATGTTTCCTTTTCATTCCTGCAGCGCACGGATCGCTCCCTCCAGTTCGCGCAGCCTCTGCCCTTTTCTTCATGATTTCCACGATCTTGACAGCCTCGCTTACATTACCCTCGACACCACCTCTCATAGAGCCACGCCCTGTCACGATTAAAGTATCACGCATCACCTCCAAAGCCGCATTAACATCTTCGAATGCAGGCCGGGCCCAAACGCTGGTGGGCTGCTTGATCACCCCATGCGCGCATATGACAGCCGCGTCAAACAGCGTCCGTCCAAAGGAGTAAAAATCAAATACTCCTGGAATGGGACGGCGGTGTCTTTGATCAGCCTGTTGCTTCCAAGTGAAGAACAACACCCTAGAAGCATAAATGATGACATGGGCAGCATTTATGGTGCTCATAACGGCTTGATAATACGATGCTGTGCTGCTGACATACGAGGATCTTAGGAACGGTAGATAGGCCTTTAATATAAGCCGGTTGGCGGTTATCGCAAGCTCACAGCGCTGAGCCATTAGAATGGGAGAAACCGATGTCAAATCGCCCGGGAACAGAGACGATGGAGAACCGCTAAGATGATCGGTGTATTGTGGACCAACAGTACCCGGGAATTCGGCGTTCATGTCAAGGCGGAAGCCAGGTGGAAGCTCGGTCAGCCACTGCTTGACTTCGCTTTCAAGCGTAGCCACCTGCTCAATCGAAGGTTGGTCGTGCGAAGAGGTGTCCCGCACTGGATCTTTGAAGGGACGCTTCTTGACATTTTTAATGATCTTGGCCAAACTGGATACAGTAGCATATGATGAGCAAAAGCCTACAGAAAAAGATAAGATTTGCCGAACGTACTGGCATTTCAACCCAAAGTACTTGAAATCCGTCGACTCATGATCTAGAGGAGACAATGAGCTCCGCGGTAGTGGGACCGAAGTTGAAGCTGGCGAGAATAAGTCTTCATCAACGTCCAAAGGCATCTTTGTGGTGAATGAATTATCGACAATAAACGGGAGCTGGCCCATACAGTCTGCCACAAACCTGTAGTAAAACTAAGTCTCCATAACCCGTAAAGGAAGTGACAGACAACGTACAAATCATAATAAAATATATCCCACCATACTCTTCGCCTTGTCTCGGCTTCAAATAAATTATATTTTCCGGGAAACTCGTCTGGATCACTATTGAGCCCCATTGTGCGGGCAATGCTAACCATTTGGGCCACCTAGAGAAAAAAGAAGTGTTAATACCAACGACAATACGACATCTGCAATTTATAACTGTCAAACAAGGACTCACAAGCGGAGGTATTACATGCGAGAGACTCGGCTTCCCGTCATGTAACAAGAACAAGACTTGTAATATGGAGGCGATAAGAAAGTCGAGATCATAGTTATTCGAAGCTTTAAAAATATCTGACGCTTGCTGGGACAGGACAAATAACGCGGTGGAAGACGATGTAATATCTATACTCTTTGGGTTTCCTTTTGGTTTCCTGGCTGAACTGGCAAACTGTTCGATTTTTCGCTGATAATGCGAACGCCCGCTGGACGAACCATCGTCAACAGACATATTATCTTCCTTGCCGTTACTTCCATGGCGTGCATCACTGCGCTCGTCCGTGGCCTCCTTGTCTAGTAACGTACCTAGTGCAAAGGCCGCAGCAACCGCTGCGAAAAACGATATAGTCGGTTTGGGAGATGGAGGTCCACGCGGCGTGGGAGGAGGATCCGGAGGTGGGCCGAAAAATATTGCACGCGCAGTCTCGGCCTTGCTTGCTGAACCCGAGGTAGAACTGGCCCTTGAAATACCTGGATATCCAGATGCAGACTCATGGAGAGCACCTTCTGCTAATTCCGTTTCGGACGCCCATTTGAATACACCCTCCGCACGATCCTTGAAATGTTTCCAATTGAAGCAGGGACGCATCTTAAGAACATCTTCGATAATGTCATAAAGTTTTTGGCGTTTCCTCGGAGAAAATGATAAGAGAGAAACGAGACGGGGTGTAACAGACGCCGCCTCTGATGGGGTAGGTGAAGCTGAAGAATAATATACAGTCATAGGAGGCATCAAAAGAGGGAGTGGAAGTTCGAGCGTGCTTGAGACATCGGATGATGGTAGAGACACGGGCATGGGTTCGAGCTTGATGTGAGCCGAAGTAGCATATGTCGAGTTGGAAGATTGGGATTGATGAACATTTTGGTTAGTGAGCGTATCTTTACTGAGGTCAAGCTCGTCGAGCCAGATTGCTGAAACGTCCTCGAGAGAGATAGCCAGAGAAGAACCAGATTGACCCACCGCCAGTAGAGCACGATCATTATGTATAGACGGTGGTCCTGCATTGTGTGCATTGTGTGGACGAGCACCTGGAGCACTGAGTTGGGCCAGCTGTGACTCGACCTGAATGAGCCTATTGTTGAGGGAGTGGAGATCACTGTAGAAATGATATATGGAAAGCGATGTAAAATTGTAAGCACGAACGGGTGAATATACAACTCCAAATACGCACACTTTCTCAGCTGCAGCAGGAGAGTAAATACATCTGGCAATAGTATCGCGCTTGGTACATGATCCACACGGATTTCTCCTATCGCATTTGAGCTTTAACCGTTTACACTGAGGGAATGGAGTGCGGATATATCCAAGAAAGTTGTGAGACTGGTGTGAATGGCAGAGAAGAGTGGACAGCTTACCTCGGCACATACAACAGTGATGCGAGATCGGATTTGGCTGATCATAGACAGATGGAGGGTCAAGGAATGAAAAGGAGCGCATATATGGAACGTACGGGCCACCAGAAGGAGGAGCTGGCTGTTGCGATTGCTGTTGAGCTGAAGATTCGGCTACCGCAGAGGAAGGCTCCATGTAAGACATAAAGTTGGCGAGACCAGTGCTCCCCGACGGTTTGTAGGAGTATTTGTGGCCTTCAAGGGCCTTTGTAGGGGTGGCCTGCAGATAAGTGGGAGGGCGCTGGACGGGGAAGCGAAGGATGGTGTCTGGAAATGCGACTGGCGGGCTCCGCCAACAGAAAATGGGCAGGCAATTATCGGTGCCACCGGGTCTCTGTAGGACCCCAGAGGCACCCCGAATCGCTTTAACCCTTTTTCACCTAATCGACAATATTGCTTCCGCATATATGCTAACCGACTTGAGTATGGATCCTGTCATATTTCTAACAGCCTCACGTCAAATGCGACTCCCCCCTCGTGCGCCTCCATTGCTGCTTGCTGGCTGTACTCGCAGCTGGAATCCCGCCTGAGAGCTGGTGTAGTATTCGTGTGCCTTGCGGACCGTTTCTTCTGTTTCTACCACGCGATCCGAGCAAAAGCCAATCAGCGTGCTCTCCCGCGGCAGCCAATGCCGTCGCGTGTTATCTTTGCCCCGGACTGATTGGGGTCCGATCTGGTCTTGTTCGCCAAAGTCTCATCTCAGCGGTCTCGACTCCGACAGCTCCAATACATCTCAACTCAGGCTCACCGTTCCCAGCTACACCTGTTGCCTGGTTGTATAGCAGTCGTATCTGTGGTACTAGGGTTGTTGATTCAGTCCAGTGTCTCCCAACACGTGTGCAACCCGCGGGCGCCAACTCCTCAGGGTAGTCGTGCTTGTTGCAAGAGGGCAATAAATAACAGTGGAAAACAAGGTCCCCGTGAACTGCAATCATATTGCTGATATGCACCATGTCTGGTTTATAGTTCTGCCATGGTCACGCTTCCGAGCCCATCTCGTGGCCAAGATCCTCCTCCCATCTCGGCGTATCTGATCGCTGTCATATCACCCATATGTCTGAAACACTCTGTTGAGTTCAGCACTGCGATAAACGGTGAAGTGAAGAACAAGACCAGCACCACTCTCTCTACCATCATGGCCGCCCTGCGCATCCATGTTTCTCTCACCGCTCCGGAAATACAATAAGGCGGTACCTGTCATCGACTCTTGACTCACGACCGTAGCCTTTCATATTCAATGACATGAACAGGCCGGGGCCTTTCTTCTACCCGCGAAGGTCCGTCCCACCTCCCAAAATATGGACTCCTGGAATAAGCGTAACTTGACAGATCGCATTCCCATACACACCGCTCCTAGCATCCAAAAGCTAAAAGCCACGTTATTGGCTCCTTCACACCAAGTGTGAAATGACTGGATTCGACTCAAAACAGCTTTGCGCCCAGTGTTGTGAATAATCACCGTCCAAAAAGGCAAAAGTCTCGATCCTCAATCGGATCATGGTCAGCAACAAAAATGCTGACAGTCCACCTTTGTGAGTCTTTACCGCGCAGCTCGGAAAATATCTCTCCAGGATGTACAAAGCGTACTGCAAGCTGAAACCACACTCACTACACGTCGACGAAAGGTGACGTGAAAATCATACATATCTTATTCCACGGTAAGACACGATCCCTAGCTTTGACGTTACTTCATAAGATGCATTGAGTCAATAGCTTGAGGTACGGCAGTGGAAACTATCCGCAGTTCACTCGACATGATTCCATGATTCCTACCATTTGTTGCGCAATTATGGAGAAAACCAAAGGGGTAAACATTATTGATATTACACGATAATGTATTTCGTCGTTCAAAGTGTCTATTCTCGTTGTATGAGCGCCAACAGCCCCAAACCACCCAATAGAGCATACTTCAACTGCGGAAAATCGTTCTGTCGGAACCGTCCGATTAGCCTCTCAATAATAACATTCATCGGAACTTTGCATGAGCGTCTTACCATAGCGATAGTTACGTAGCCAATGTACGGCAAAAACCTTCAAAACGGCCAGATAAGAGTTATTCGTCAGTCTCAGCGTTAGTGCATTTTGAGATGCCGGGATGAATTGAGAAGCGACAATGATGATGATAACTGATAATAGAAGACATAAGAATAGAAGACATACCCTCGGACTTTCCCAACAATGTGTCGACGTTCTAGCCAATCCAGACCTTGGTATAGCTCAATATCATCCACGGCATTATTGTCTCCCTTGGTCAACAGTAGCTGGTTTTGTACGGGCGCAAGTTCGATGTCACTGTCGCAGATTAAACAAGAACAATACAGTTAGCCCCCTTTTCTAATAGTATTCGATATCGTATGGCGCACCCGTTAGAACTACTTTTGGATTTCTTCGCAATCACGTCGTGAGTCTCTAGAACGCGGTGTACAATCGGGATGTCGCCCCCAGGGACCTTGTACACAGTGATGTCTCCGGTATGATACCGTTCGGTCGGTGGGTTGGTCAGGAAGAGAAGGTCTCCGCGGTAAAATGCAGGTTCCATAGAGCCGCTGGAAGAGCACGAGTGGTACACGTTCTTAAGCAAATGTCAACCAAAGTGAGATTGAAAGAGTACCTAAGTACAACAACAATTGGGGATTCGGTGTTTGTGATTAAACCCAGTCCTTTCCATATCATCAAACCTGACGCGATGACCGAAGCAAAATTGAGGACTTGTAGGAGGAGCTGAGTGGGTGATGCATAGATAATATCAGAGTAATCATAGATGTAAAAAAGACGAAAAGAGCGGTGAAATGTCAGTTCATGAAACCCCCACTATAGTGAAAAGACGAACATGACGGAACCCTAGTCTGCGGAGTGTCTTGATTTCATCGGAGAACATGTTTAAGGATAGGCTCTTCTGAACGAGCGGTATAAGGTTTCAAGCGCCAGAGAACGGCCGTAGTCTTATTATTGTGTTCTGACGGCCAACACGAACCTTGTTGCGTTGGGGAAAGCGTCAGTGACACGTCGAACACGTGGCTGTACCGGCGTACAGTGCCACGTTCATCGCGGACTCTGTCCTGTCTGGGTAAGCTGATCCTATTGCTGGCAGTGGCAGTAATCGCAAGCTAACTCGGACTATCGATAATTTACTACATCTATTCCTCTTGTTATATGTACTTGCCCCATGATATACGATGTAAAACAAGACAAATGGATCTTAAGCCCTCTCCCTCAGGAATGAGCTACCCAAGCAAATACTTCGTCCCTCCCTTGAGCAAGCTGACCCTTCTTCCCCGAGCTCGAATATGCAACTCGCAGACGCTCAGTCGCCAACTCGTCAAGCAGTTCTACATTTCGTGGGGCAGTTGTCTGCGATGACGAGGACGTCGACAGTCGGGGGTCCTGACGTAGTCGTCGTGCACACTAAACATATCGTTCACAACATTCGGATACGTCTACGGCAACACAGGAGAGCACATACCAGTTTCACACCATACCACGCCCGCACGGTAACGCCAAGAGGCGTTGACTCAGCTAATGTCTCGGATTCATCGCCGTGTGTCATATTAACGACCACGAGGAACACCTTGATGGCGAGCGGTATATCTCCAGAGGTGTAAGCAGTTTCCGCAAACTGCAGCGCATAGAATGGATTTTGAGGAGCAAGAATAAGAACCTGGGAGAGAGCTTGGAGAGATTGGTCGTATCTGAGACGTGTATCAGGGCCATATACTGGCAGAAGAGAGCTGAAAGAACTGACTGATTACATGTCGCGTAAATGTCTGCAAGCTCTAGCCAAGCCTCGACGTCCACATAGTATGTGTCAAGGAACTCGACCAGCTCGTTTGCTGCCTTGTCGACCTTTCCCATTCTTCTAAGTACGGATATCTTCCGTTTCCATATGCCCTATGCCAGAGAAAATGCCTTGAGATAGATCACTAAAGGGATATATAAAATACTTACTTCTCTTGCCGAGTCCGTACTCAGGAGATCATCGTAGTATTTCAAAGCAGTTTCAAGCGAGTCGACTGCTTCTATCCGAATACCTGTAAGACATTCGACGCGTGCAGACTCGGGGAACTTGTCTGAAAGCAATTGTAGGCATCGCTACGCATTGAAATCAATATCGAGGCTGGAAGAACAGGAGGAGACGTCGACATACGTCAGCTACATCCGTACGTCCAACATCTATCGCCGCCAAAGTCAGCTGTTCCAAGAAATCCCAACCTACGAAAGTGGACGCAAAAACCAAGCGTAAGGACGAGTTCAGGTTACACGTCAATTCGATATATCAGAAGATACACATACCATCGTCGCCCATATTTTTGTGGCCATTCTTCTGCAAGATCAAATATCCCTTCTCGAATGTTTCCTGTGATGCTCGTGTGTTCTGTGAGCGATACGTCGCCAATTGTTCCATGGCGGATGGAAGGCTCAGCGAGGAGACTATAATGTTACATAAGCTTGAGGCCTTTTCCATCTGGTTTTATTTTCTCATTCTTCAGTTCTGCAACGTTACCCACCTAAACACTTTCTGCAGCTCGATGACCGCAATTCCGAGGTGAGACGACCATTTCCTTCACTAATAGCTTATATCTAATGTCGCTAAGTTATAGTACTCAGAATCAAGATAAAATCCGCATAAATGGTCTTATCCTCCAGTTAAGCATAGGCGGTACTACACCTAAGGAGGGATCCTTGCAGCCAATTCACATATCTCTGGCCATTAAACATGACGTATCTGTGGCAGCAACTTTGGACAGCATAAGTCATTCCATCGATTACGCCTCCATCTGCAATACCGTATCCGACTGTTTGGTTTCCCAACATTTTACATGTCTAGAGACTTTGATCGATCATATATTCACGTTCATATTCGGGGCTCATGCGGAGATCTCAGAGATGTTCGTCTCAGCTTTCCAAAATAGTGTCCCGGAGAGCCTTCCAGTTTCTTCCTTTGGATACGAGTCAAACAGGAAAAAGGATGGAACATCACCAAGGTCGGACTGTTTCACCATGAGAGAAATCCAAAGCGCCACAATAGTTGGTATAGAACCCCATGAAAGAACGGCGATCCAGCCTGTTTCTTTCGATGTGGACATCCAACGGTCCCTGAGATCTTCTCGATTTTGTGATTTTTCTGGACTCACGAGATCAATTCATGATGTACGCCAGTCGTCAATCAGATTCAACTTCCTGTTTATAAAATATCTATTGGGCAGCAAGTCGCGAAAACATCTTTCTATACATTGGAAGCACTGGCATCGTTTGTTGCCCTTGGTGTGTTGAAGCATACTGGTGAAAGTCAGGATACTGTCACCATCAAAGCAGCGAAACCCAACGCTCTAAGTCTCGCAAAGTCCGCTGAAATTGAGCTGGTCCGCACCCAAAGCCACTACCCCGATATCTTTTCGATAGGGCCAGAGGGTCGCAGTCAAAGCCTATTAGACTACACACCCTCCCCTCTCGGTTTATCTGCAATGATATCGTCTATAAGTCCACCCAATAAAGCTTCCCCAGCTTTGCATGTCGCTGCCATAGCGCTGGGATCCAATCTAGGTGACAGATTCGCAAACATTGAAACTGCTCTTCGGCTGTTGGAAAATCCTGCTCGAACGCTTGACGAACTCCAACAAGATGCAGAAGTTGCGATCATCGACACCAGTTTCATGTATGAAACAACTCCAATGTACGTTATTGATCAACCACTTTTTGCAAATTGTGCATGCATGGTACGTGACGATTTGGCGCCAATAGAACGGTACTTATATTCTTTCTAGGTCGAAACGAACCTGCGTCCTGAGTTACTTCTTAAACTGTTAAAGCAGATCGAGACTACTGTGGGTCGTGTCCCGTCAATTCGAAATGGACCCCGAGCTGTGGATCTGGATATCTTGATTTATGACATGGACATGATCGACACTCGACCCAAAGAACAGAGATATCACTTAGGAGACCTCGAGGGTCAATTACTCGTCCCCCATCCCAGGATGGCCGAGCGAGAATTTGTCCTAAGGCCGTTGAACGAGTGAGTGCTTGTGTTGTCCCCATAAAGCGTGTTTCGTTTACATATATCGCAGTATGATTCCAAACTATATACATCCGGTTTACAAGCAGTCCATTCGATCTATGCTGGACTCACTGATGGAAGCTCATACTGGAGACGATTTTCCGATGCAAAAAGTCATTCCGTTTCCCCGATATCCTTTATCTGATCCTGCAGTACCAAACCTTCTCGACGTCCCTGTTCCTCCTACCGCCAAACACTGGGCCTTTTCCGTTACCAATTCCGCGAATACATCAACGAATTCTCTGCCTCGAACAACATACGTCATGGCTACCCTAAACGCTACCCCAGACTCATTCTCTGACGGATCCATCCATAATGCCCTGCCAGACGCTCTTTCGTATGCCACCACCTCCGCAGCATCCGGAGCAGATATCATCGATATCGGCGGCTACTCTACGCGGCCAGGAGCAGCTTATGTTTCTCCTCAAGAAGAAATAGACAGGATAGTGCCCATCATCAACGGCATTCGTTCCAATCACGACGAAGGTTCCAAAGTGAAAGAATGTTTAATCAGCGTGGATACGTTCCGCTGGGATGTGGCGAAGGCCGCTATACTGGCAGGGGCTAACTGCATCAATGACGTGTATGCTTTCACTGGACCTGATTACCCTCTCAGTGCTTCCTCTGCTGAGCACCTCCTGGAGATGCGACAAATAGCAAGGGACCTCGCCGTCCCCGTCATCCTCATGCACTCTCGTGGAGACGCCGGTTCAAACAAAGATGATGGAGACAGTGACGCGAGCGGGATGCAAGGCAATGCAACCGAGCGAGTGTTGGCATGCATTCGAGAAGAACTAGGAGAGAAGGTGAATGCGATTGTCAAAGGGCGAAACGGGGTAAGGCGTTGGATGGTCATCATCGACCCGGGAATTGGATTTAGCAAAACATTAGAGGGGAATCTAGCGGTACTGCGACATGCGTCTTCCATCACGGCTGATGTACAGGGCAACCATCTAACTGGATATCCTTGGCTTATCGGCGCCTCGAAGAAATCTTTCCTAGGAGCGATTCTTGAGCAACCGAATGCACAAGGTTCATATGGCGGAAGGAAAACCCAACCTAAAGACCGAGGATGGGCTACCGCTGCTACCGTAGCCTGTGCTGTTCAACAAGGAACAACGATAGTGAGGGTACACGATGTAGAGGATATGCATGACGTTGTTTCCGTAGCTTCTGCACTCTGGCACAAATGATCACTTAAGAAATTTCTTGTGTTGCGCATCGTTCTGACTTCTCTTAAGATGGCCGACCAACAGCACAGGATCACATCTCAGGCCTCAGTGAAGCAACAAACAGAGCGATATGGCCCTCATAGATGTAAATTGGGCATAAT
Organism: Serpula lacrymans var. lacrymans S7.9; assembly: GCF_000218685.1. NCBI lineage: Eukaryota > Fungi > Basidiomycota > Agaricomycetes > Boletales > Serpulaceae > Serpula > Serpula lacrymans. The sequence continues at coordinate 2,817,553 of NW_006763294.1, read as the reverse complement.
GTGTGGCATATCGTAGCATGAGAATATGCAGATAATGGTGATGCAATAATAGCAGGACAAAACGGATCGCGAAAACCCTCCAGTAAGTCTTTTCTATCGCGACAGTGGTCTTGCACAGGCACCTGATATGACTGTGCCACTGGATCCCGGGTGGTGGTGTTTTTTTACTTCTCGGGGTTCGGGTTCCTGCGAGTGAAAACCAGTAAGCAACAATTCGACAAGGGCAAATTTTTTAACGTAGGCCAGGAGAGAAGATCAGATAGGAGCGAAAGACGTGATGCTTGGTTATCAACACGGTAGTTTCAGTGTGAACTATGCTTGGTTATATGTTATATCATCATAGAGTGTCCGGAAAACGGAGTCCCAGTGACATGGGAAAAGCGAGAAAACCTGCAACAAGAAAATTGAAACTTACATCCGCCGTTTGCCTCCAGGGAGAGTCGTAACATTGACGAATCTAGAGCAAAAAAGTCAACAAAATCTCCAAATTTCTCGATTGAGGACAACGCACCTGCGGTTGTAGATGATGCGCTTCTTAGCACGGCCCTTGGGAGTTTTCTTCTTCTCCTGCTTATCAACCTTTGGTGTTTGAGACTTGACTTTGCCGGCACGGGCAAGAGATCCGTGAACTGGACGACAACATCGGGGATTAAGACCAGACGAACAGAAATGAGGTTAAAGTACCTTTTCCCATATTGTCTTGAGGTTGGGGAACTTATTGACGACGGTGGTGAGTAACGAAGGTGGTGCTATACAGTCAGGCTCGTTAAGGTTTCGGTCTTGACATGCATATCACGTAATCAACGCAAACAGCCGTCTTATTCTCAGGCTCTTCAAGTTCCAGTCAGTCTTCATGAATAATCTTGGTATGTACTAATACGACATCAGCCAGAAAATCAAAACTCTATGCATTATGGCTGCTTCTAATGATTCATTCTTTGTCTAAGTCTCCCCATCACAGTTTAGCATGGTCTGCCCCGTGAGGTGGATTTCCACTCGCATTATACTTCAAGGCTCTTCTGTTCACGTCCTTCGTAATAGATCGATATCCAGCGACGGTCATGGTGATATCAAGATCCTGTGCATAAGTTGAGCAGATAACCTTGACTAGCCTTATATCGAGTGCTCTTACCGCAAGAAGCGATTTCATAACATGCCTGCATCCCGCCTCTCCTTCATGTGACATTCCCCAGACGTAGAGCCTTCCTACTTGAACAGCATGTGCTCCAAGCGCGATAGCTTTGAACACGTCAGACCCAGTCCGAATACCCGAATCAAAGATGATTTTCATCTCTGTTTGCATAATCAGACTACTGGGCGATGATTTCACGAGACGCGAGTACTCACTGTCGCCAACGGCATCCACAATATCAGGTAATACCTCAAGGCTACCCACTGCGCCATCGACCTGTCTACCTGCGTGGTTTGTGACGACGATTCCTTCACAACCTATTTGATGTGCTTTAAGAGCATCTTCGACAGACTGGATGCCCTTGATGACGAACGGGCGTCCTCCTGAGATGCGCTTCCACTAAGGATGGATGTGTCATGATGTCATCTTCTTGTGCAACAGATTCTAGTTATTCGCTACTCACCTCTTTGATGAGCCAAGGTATTTTCTCCCATGTGTGTGCCTTCCCGTGCCAGACTGACGAATCAATCCATTTTCCAGAATCTTTCTTCAGCTCATCTCCATGCTTTCGCATGAACACAGGGTCCGAAGCTCCAATTTCGTTCCCGACCTGTCATTTTAATTATATCCAGCAACTGCGGTTATCACTAGTCAAACTATCATTACTTACCGCTCCTGGATAATAGAACCTGTCAATCAAGGCATTAGTATCATGGACCCAAAGTCAGTTCTCGTGACATACACATAGTTTGCTATATTGATGTCCGTGGGTCGCCAGCCCAATTGCCAGGTGTCTACAGTAAGCATGCAAACATCGAATCCACTTTTCCAGGCACGTTCCAGAAGACTGATGGTCTGTGACTTTGAATTAGCAATCACGCGACTAAGCGGAGCGATGTTAAAGCCTCACAATCTCGTCATCGTGACCCATGTAAAGTTGGAAAAAGCGAGGGCCTTGAGCATTCCCTCCATTCGGACCACTGTACTCATGAACGGAGTTACTTTCATTCTTTACCGACGCACCCAAGTCATTCGCCTGGGCGACTGCCTCAATTGGCTGAGAGGCTGCTGTGGAAAGACAATACTGGCTCTTAACTTTAGCTATCATAAAGAAGGAGAAAAGGATGAATAACGAACAGGAAGACCGAGTTCTCCGGCAATCTTTGCTGGTATAAGCTCGCCAGTGGGACTATATAACTTGTTGATACCAATCGGCGCGAACAAGATTGGTGCGGGGATACGGTGTCCAAAGAGCTCAGCTGCAAGAAAAACCTTGAACCTCCGTTACGTTGGCGGTGCAATATTAGGGCTTACTAGTCAGATCTCTAGTATTTGTGTCTACTAGCATGCGAGGAATAATGCGCCATCTGTAAAAGGCTTCCCTGGGAGAAGGTGAGTCATTTCAGACATCTTGTTGACATTCATTGCAGCTGACCTATTGGCTCTGTCAGTCCATCCTAAACCCGCGTTCGAGTTAGCGTAAAAGTACGATCGGTCGTTGAGTTTCTTCTTTGTCGACTCTGCTAATTCTTCCGCGTGTACAGAGAAGCTTGGTACTAATGCCACCAAGGTTTTCAGCAATCAATCACTACTGAGCAGTCAAGAAGTATACACTCACGCTCCCCCTTAGAGCCTCCATTCTGGAATACTTCTCTCTGGTAAAGAGAGTAGTGAGGTGAGGGTCCTTTTGGCTTGTTAGTTGGATCCATGTTCTGAAGTTTTTTGACTGGTGTAAAGCAAATGAGTTTTGAATGCCAATTGCACCAACCTGAAGTTCTCCAATTTATACTCGATGTATGGTCATGAAGTACGTCATTTGGATTTCAGATGTCTAAAATAACATACAAGTTTGATCATGACGGAGCCGCTTCCTTCTCGGAATCTTCTCTCCTTCTATTCCTACGAGCTAAAGATGGCTTCCGTTTTGCGGAACTGACAAAGTCATTATGAAACAAGCTCACACAAGTGAGGTCACGGCCATCCAGTGATGCTCAGCGGAAACGGGAGCATTTCGTTCCTTCTCGGGTTCGGGGGCTTTGGCGCTGGTGGGGACACTTTTGGGCGTCTTTGTCATCGGGCATATGGTGTAGCTGGTTATCACATCCGCTTAGCACTGGCTGAGTTGCGGGGGGTCTCCGGTTCGAGTCCGGATTTGTCCACTTTTTGCTATTTACTTTGAGGAATCTTCTATCAAGTTCATAGACTTGAGTCACTCGAGCGATAATCGGCTAGCGCTTTATGATCATTGCCTATCATCCTTTCAACATTATTCATTGGTTCTCCCCTAATGGCCTCTGATACGCTATCACTGAAGATCGAGTTCGGCGGAGGGCTCGAGTTACTTTTTTCCAATATACGCTCACACAAAATAACTCTTCCACATCTCGTTCCAATTGATAACTCGATGGATGGCACAAGCCATGTACCCTCTTCATCTACTCCTCCCTCCGCTACCGATGGGGACAAACCAATCAAGACGAAGCCGGCTGATGTGACATACTTAATGCACTATCTACGCGATAATCTCCTCAAAGAAAGGGCCGAACTTTTCATGGAGAATGGGACAGTGTAAGTAGCTACCCGCATATTATCTCATCAAGTCGTTGCACAGACACTCACTTGCATTACTCTCAGTCGTCCAGGAATCCTCGTCTTAATAAACGACACCGATTGGGAGTTGGAAGGCGAAGGAGAATACGAGCTGAAGGATGGAGATGAAATTGTTTTCATTTCAACTTTACATGGAGGTTGAGCGCTGAGCTTTCATGAAGTGATACGATGAAGACGGCGATCGATGGATAATCTACCTTGGGGTGCAGAACTGTATTGGACATCCATAGGTGCAGCAAATTTTACCATCTAGAGACGGGCAGCAGGATACTATCCATGTCGTGGGTTCCAAAGAACGTCCCTGGATGGAAAAAAATGGTCGATGAGGGAAGGACTATGTCACCACGGCTAGAAGAGTACCATGATGGTCCTGTGGAACATAGCCCCCTCGACCCCATCTCAAAATATTCTGATGGTATACTATATTAGAAGTGTATGATATACTCTATAGAAATCAGAAGTGGAACAAAAATATATTTTAGCTGCGTCGATAATGCAAGCACTGTCTGTCCTCCCTCGCGTTCTCTTATTCATAATCTCAGAAGAAAATGGCAAAAAGTGGACAAATCCGGACTCGAACCGGAGACCCCCCGCAACTCAGCCAGTGCTAAGCGGATGTGATAACCAGCTACACCATATGCCCGATGAAGAGCTGCACTTTCCGTTCCATGATAACGCAGTTAGCCCCGTTATAGACGCTCCTTCAGATCCCTCTGTCGATCTTCAGAAATAAATTCACTCAGGCCACCGTTCGCTCACTCAGTTACAGGCTGCAACTTGGCCTGCTAGAAAACAGCCTGGCTAGAATCATCAAGTGCTTTATGGTTCAACGCATTCCTTTGTTCACTCACTGACCAGTGGTTCAATCCAGATTAACATAAGCTCACTTGCCAAGGCCACCCTTTTACCATGAGTGCGCTACATACGGGAGAGACGTATAAGGAGAAGGCTCTCCGAAAGTTCAAGGAGCAGCCCCTAGTCCCACTAGGTGCGTCTGCTGCTGCCCACACGATATACTGAAATCATAACCCGTGTCCAGGTGCCGCTGCAACCACATTCGCCCTCGTGGTCTCCATGGTCAAGATGCGTCGTGGGGAGTCCCGCTCGTTCAACAACTGGCTTCGAGTCCGTGTGATAGCGCAGGGTCTCACCATCGCGGCCGTGTGTGCCGGGACATGGGCTTTTGGTCACCAGCGTAGCACAGACTCGACGAATACACGGATTTTGGATGAGATACAGGCGAAGCGGGAAGAGCGGGAGGGGAGAGAGCGAATGGAGTTTGAGGGACGGTTGAAGGAAGCGGAAGAGGTGTGGGCAGTGACGGAGGGACAGCCGAAGGAGAAGATGATTCCGTCCGTCAATGGACTGCCTGGTATCGCTACCTCTGTTCCGGTGAATAACACACCGTCAACGTCGGAAAAAACATCACTACCGTCAAGCTCGAGTTGGTGGAGATGGGGAAGGGGTGGTTAGTGATCTTCGAGTAGTAGCACATTGGACACATCATGTTGTGTTATCATCTTAGTATCTCATAGAATTCGCATATGCGTATAGCCTGTGCATCATGGTTGTATAGTATCCACGCATGATCATCCTCTCACGCATTAGAAAGCTTTGCATATACAAGAAAGTAAGCTGAAGCAGAGGGGATGTGAAGGCAAATCAATCATCTACCAGCAAATCTTCCCCAGCACATAACCATTGCAACGGCATGCCTCCTGAGTAAGCTCTACACCAACCAAGACAGCCATTCCCCCCTCCGTACTACGGACAATCCGGAGACCCGTCTGACGCTCTACCCCCTCAGATACCGTTCGCTCTAATGTGAAACAAGAGGAGCCTTCATCCCTTCCGCATCTATGTGTCACCCCTCGTCCGGACCTCCGTCTGGTCTTCCACTGCCAACTTCCACCCGCCATAGAGTTGATTGACGACCGCACTCCGTCGCAGCACAGCCAGCTCTTTCACAGCTTCGTTATACATAGACGACACCTTTGCAGGGTCTTGTTCCTCCTATCGAATATTGCTATAAGTTAGGACTAGGTTGAAACAGATGACGACAGGAAATGGTACCTGTATAGTTCTGAAAGTGTCCTGCGTGCGGCGTACGAAGTAGTGCCTGAAGTTATACGAACTGAACGAGCGGGATGTACGCAGGGCGGTAGCGTAAAGGTCCAGAATAGCCTTTGAGCTTGGTGTTGTCGCCATTGAGGTCGTTTAGAATAGGAACTACAAAGTTACAAACACACTTTAGAGAATGACAGAACTGACGAAGCCTGTGCAAAATCCACATGCGGGGAAATGCCGAAATGCCGAACAGCTGACGTTAACTATTCCGAAATTCCGATTACTTATAAGCGTACTCTCTCCAGGAGGACGCAAAGTAATGGTGCTTTCAATCGATTACAGCGTAGGTATGTTCCGACAAGAACCGTAAATTGGTGGGGGTAAAAGAAACATCAGTATATAATTTTCTTGTTCTGCATATCCTGGCTCCAAGTCGCAAAGAACCACTTCTGCTAGTTATGTCAAGGGTTGTATGTGTAGACGAGCACAGAGTATTATAGCTGTGCCGAAGGGCCCTCCATGATACGACGGAGAATTGGCGCACTCGTCTTCCGCGTCGCGTCCGAATTTTTCTGTTTATATATCCTGGCTCGCAGCGACGAATCAATCATCGCATGATGTACACCAAAGTCCTCGAAAGCCATATTTTTCAGCCGCAGCTCGGGATCACCTTCGAAACCTGACCATACTCTCGATGATAATTCCTGTGCGTCTAGTGTTTGCATTGCACCCTCTGCGCCGGTATCGCGAATAATCCACATCATCTCCCGCTTGTGTTTCGATTTACCACTCTTTTTGCTATTTCGGCGGAACGTAGTCAATATTCCTAGGACAGAAAGGTCTCTTTCTTCCATCCACTCCTTGGTTGAAGAGAAGAATAGTTCTTGCTCCTGGAAGATCCAACGCTTGAAACCTAAAGGAACGGTAGACATACCCGCGTGAATCGCAGATTTCGACGGCGCCCATGATGGAACGAATTCGTATTCTTTATAGTCTCGACGGAGAAGATCTCGAGTCTGCAGATGAGATACGGAATTCTTTTTGTCTCTCAAAGTACCCGACAAATCATTTAGTTCGGGCATGTTTGGTAGATCTTCAGGTTGGAATGAGAGGAAGAGGAGTGTCGATTGTGGTATCAGGAATACGACTGCATCGTGATCAACCTGTAAAGCTTTCCCTCCAGCCACCAGGCCATTAGTATCGACTAAAATGGCGCATAGCAATAGGTTTGCAAGCTCAGGAAGTAGGTTTGGGGGACAAAGATGGGCGATATGTGAGGCACAGCTGCCAGAAGGGGCAATGATGCGCGGGTGAGCGGAATCTTTGTATTTTTGCTCGTCATCGTGATGATCTACGATAGCAACTACTTGGGCGCCGTCATTGTGAGATAAATATTCGGAGTGGAGGGAATTGTGATCGACAAGGGCGAATTTGTTGGAAGGGAAGGCCTGATCCCACTGAAGGTCGTCTTGACAAAGGAGCTCATCCCAGTTGCTTTCTATTCCAGCAAGCGATAAAGCATGGGTGTTTTCAGCGCGGAGTACAAAGTCAGGTCGTTTAGTGCGGATGAGCGGTATAGTGAGTTGCTGATGAACCTCTGTGCGAACCCAGGAGTATGCGATGCAGCTAGCGACAGAATCCAGGTCTGTAAAAGTACGGCTGGAATGAGCATGACAAGCTTCTTTGAGGGCACTGGCGTACCGCCCGCCTCGTTGCCGATTACGACGGTCCAGTTACGCCCTTTTCCGTTTTTGATGTCTTTGAGATATCGCGATTTGTGAGATGATAGGTACTGGGAGAGAGTGGACATGGTTGTCAGGCGTCTCTGAGGAGTGCTCCAGGTAAATCTGATGCGATCCTGCCCTAAGGCGAAAACCCGAGCGAGAGGTCTGAGTAATTGTATGACTGGAAACCTAGCAGATTGATGATTGCATTAGAAGGGACGAGCATTGAATGGGCTTCTGTACTCACTGTTGACTGCAGAGACTGATAACAACAAATGCGACCGCGACGGAGACTTGAAGACACGCTTGGGTGGTTCGGCGGCGATCAACTCTGAACGCTAAAGTGATCACGAGATCCGCTCCATCGGGTCGGACCGAGGAGCCTTCTTCGAGTCCGAGGACGTTCACGCTGGAAGGCTCGACGGCGAACTGCAAAATGACACTCAGCCTTGTGAACGTCCCCAAGGTTAGTCTCGTAATCATATCACGCAGTATCTGCGATGAATGTAGTGGGTCACCTCCATTTCCCATACTGAACGGCAATAGTCATTCGGTACTCATCTACAGTCTGATTTACATCCGATGGGATACAGATAAGTCCTGGCAGGTGAGTGCAACTTGTATCGATGGCCCCTCCTTTCCAATTGACCTACTTTATGCTAATTTATGCAGGAATTAGCCCGTGCAAACGGATGTTTTTAAAAAACTGTGCATCAACAATTCAAGTACTCGCCTGTATGGCATCCCTAAGACCCCTTCCGTTGGAGAGCGTGTGCGTACTCTTGAATTTTCACAAAATCGTCTTGCTGACTGTCTCGAACTACAGAGAATGATGGTGGACGTCGAATGCGTAAAATGTAGCTGCTCGTAGTCGCTATTTTCGTCTGTATTCGTCCTCGTCCGCAGGGCTCTTCGCAACGTCACCGATACTGTGTCGTTCACATCAGGGGGACTTCTGTTCACAAACAAACCCGGAGATGGCCACCATTTACCATAATAGCAGATGGCCCAGCATCCTTTCCCGATTGGTGTGCTTTGAGCTTTGACGCTATGCCAAAGCGTCCATCGCGTCCACCACCACCGGTCGATACCCGGTCCCCCCATCAACGCTTTGACCACAAATCCCTGACAAGTGGCCACAGGGAGTAGCTATATAAACCTGATGTCCCCTCCTTCTCACCGTTTTACCTGTCTTGTCCCGTTCGTTCTATCAGGGAGAAAGCAGTCTGTCCCTCATTTACCCTTCGAACTTCTGCTAAATACTTCTTATATTATACCTTCTTCATCATGCAGTCTACTACCTGGATTCCTCGTCGCTTCTTCGCACTCAACGCTATAAAACGCGATACCCAGGGCTCCTCCACGAGCAACTACTATAACGATATCTCCAGCGCCAGAACCGAGAATAGACGCGACGAAGATACCAAAACTCCTCCCAAAAAGAAGCTTCGCGTTGTCACGAATTTGCAGCACGCGCAGGACGCGATTAACCAGCATGAGGGGCAGCGGGATGCTGTTGCATCCCCACGATCTGGAGGAGATTACCCATTCAGCCCTGCTGGTATTCCTGTAACGTCCCCCGTCCGCCCTGGCTTCCCTTCCTATCCATCCGTCTCCGGCCCCTTTCGACTCGTGGCGAAGCTTCAGGCAGGGTGTTGTGGGGAGGCAATCGCAGCGGAGGATTTGTTTACGAAGAGGATGCTGTGTTTAAAAGTATTCAAAAAGGAACGTAAATCGATTTCGGGTTTGGAGCGAGAGTTGCTCGCGTATAAAAGGATCGCGACCTCGAAGAACTGGACGAATGGCAAGGCCTTCATCATGGAACTGGAGAGGTCGATGCAGGATGATCATTTTCTCTGCTTTGCAATGGTATGTCTATCGCTCAGTCAAATTAAACTTTAGTTCTGACATACATTACAGGAATTAATGCAACACGATTTAATGGAAGTCATGATGGATGATCCATGTGCATGCCGAGTTAATGCGCGGAGGTGGTCCGCTCAAATAGTAAGTTTATCTTCTAACTTTTACCGTCAAGCCATCACTAATGTATTGATAAGACTCTAGGAATTGCCTCTTTACACGAGATGGGGATCATCCATCGCGACATTAAACCTGAAAACGTTCTCGTCGACGCGAGGGGCAACGCCCGTATCGCCGACCTCGGCGCGGCGTACATGCACTCCGGTGCTCTTCATTGGTGGGGGGAATATAGCATAGATCTCGTAGGGACCTGGCAGTACATGGCCCCCGAGGTTATCCAAAACAAGGGTCTCCCGAAGCGTGATAAAAAGTCCTATGGAATCGCAGTGGATTATTGGGCGCTAGGATGTCTCATCTATGAATTAGAATCCGATGACCACGACGTAAGTTCATCTATTCCTTATTTATTTATCGCGATGCTAATCTGACATATCTTTGTTTGACAGACCCTCTTCAATAGCGACATGGGGTGCGCTGGATATCTTGCTTGGCGATCCTCTCACTTTGGAGTAGTATATCCACCATTGCAAAGTCTCAACAAAGATGCAGCGAGTGTGATCACCGGGGTAAGTATTTATAACCTTTCTTTTCCATCAGTTCGTTCACTGATTTCATTTCCCTTTGACTTCAGCTGTTGCGTACGGCGCCTGGTTATCGTTTTGGAATTCGAGATCTTAGAAGGCATGCGTATTTCCGCACAGAAGCTGGGTATGTCTTCTCCTTTTTGTATCCATTTGGTCTCATTCTAACATAACGCTTCCCCCCGCAGCATGTCAGAGTTTGCGGATACTGAAGCACGGGGTATGTCTTATTTTATTTCTATGTGGTTTCACATTCATACTGACATATCCTTCTATTTTCTTAGCTCTTGCACGCCCAATCAATCCCGATTTCCAGCCCCACCTGATGCGCTCGACATACACAAGCGAACTAATATTTACGCCGGTTCGATGTTCTCGACACTCTAAATTGGGAGGGGAGGCCGACTTCTCGCGCTTCGACTGGGACAACCCAAGATCTGGGGTGGTTGTCGACTCGAGTATAAATTAACGTAGAGATCTCCGGGCCGATGACGTCCCCTTATTGTTGTTGTGTGCTTCCGTTATTTTCGTGACATAGAGTGGGCCATGTTGTATTTTTTCCTGGATTGGATTTGTGCGAATAGCTGGGGGATACTGTATTCCAGTTTGAGAATGTTAGTGTACTATACTAGACAGAATTGAAAAGTGTAATCTGATAGAGATTTGCCTCCGCTTGTCGCTGGGTTTCATGAGTGTGTCGGAATAGGGAGTTTAATTGAACGGAGAAAGGGACAGCTCCCGTGAGTGTGCAGGGCCTTGTCGCGTATCCAAGAGAAGGCTGAGCACAGATCTCTGATCGACGGGAATGGAAAATAATAGTTTACAGAAATCCAGCCAAACCGTGGCAGCTCAGCTTATAATCCCGGCGCCAAATGGAATGGTCTCCCATTCTCCTTTCTTTCTGTTCTCCCCGTGTCCCATGACCAGCGTATTCGCATCTGCCACCTCTGTTTCACCAGCGACAGAAGGAGGTACTACAATCACTGCAATTCACGTCCTCTCGACAGCCACACTGCCGCTCAGACACTAGTCGCTACCGATTTCTTGTTCTAAATAATTTTTTCGCAACAAACTTGTTCAACACTCTTTCACGCACGCTCTTTCATTGCTGCTCTCTTCCCTTCCTTTGACCACATCTCTCTGCCATGTCTGGTCTCTCCCCAGCGCATCGTATACGCACGAAGACGTCTGATCTCTCGGAAATATTTCGTAGCAGCAGTAGCAATGCCTCGCGCCAGGCTCTAAGGCCAGCCCCATCGGTCTCCAATCTGGGCACGCAGAGATCAGGAGGAACTGAGACGCCTACCTCACTTCAGAAACCGAAGCGAAGTAGGATACCTTTCTTGGGACGCAAGAAAACCGCTGAGCCTGCGGTCCCTCCTCTGCCCGCGTCATTGAAGAAGCCAGCTACGAGTTCGGACGTCCATGCACCGAACACTGTCCCGAGATCACTTGGAAATGGGTGAGTGTTCGAATACTCTTCGACTGAGATCATGGCTACTGTCTTAATCCGAACAAACGCGTTCGGTAAGGAACCATCACGCCTTGCAGTGTTACTGATATGATGCTTTCTGTTATTAGGCACACTGTCCTTATGATCTCACCTCCCGAAGACTCGTCATCGTCTTTGAATGATGTCCCATTATCCTCCACGCTCCCTACCCTGAACGTCTCTTCCCCCTCTCTGGGCTCGAAATTCGCAGCTCATTTTACCCCGCTGAGGTCACCTTCCAAGGCTCAGAAAGCTCGCCAGGTCTCTCCACAGAAATCGGTTCAACCTCCCAAGGAACCGCCACCAGCAGCGTCCCTGTCTCCGCAGGTGGTCAATGTCCGGTCGCCTTCTTTCGAATCGACGCGATCGAGCAATCAAAGCAGATCTTCGACGCCTCGTCCCATACGCGCCATCATCCCAATCGTGAATCCTGAGGAGGAAGACGAATTCCATGGGCTGTTCACGCTCCCCCGTTCAGCACCGAGTCTTCCTAGTTATCTATACAAGCCTCACCCTTCTCCTCCTACCCCTCGTGCGGATAGCACCGACGTGATTCCTCTCGCGCCTACGTCTCCTACCAGCTCTAGTCCCCCCATCAGTCCGCCTATGCAGTTTCCGGTCCCCCCCTCTCATGTGGGAGGCCATCACGTCTTGCCCAGCCGGCTTCGCTCGAATTCGGCGTCGTCGTACCAGCCGTCGCGGGAAAGTGTTTCTTCCTCCAATCTCAGACGCCAAACTACGAAGGCCAAGTCTTCGAGAGTGCAATATACGGCTTCTGTGGTTCAGGAACTTGAGAGTGTGCTCGGTACTAGTGTAGATCTGAACTCGGATGAAGAACACGATGCGGAGCCTGCAGAGCGGCGTGTTAATGCGAGGAACGAGCCAAGCCAGAAATTTAGTACAGATTCTCGCAAGAGTCATAACAGACGAGGGAGTCTACTCTCAGGCACAGGTCCGTCGAAGGCATCGTTGTTACGACAGCCATCGTCATTTCAATTGGCCAGTTCTCCCAGTAGAGCTCCTACTGCCCCCCCTTCTCTCCCTCTCCCTCCACCACCTTCGTCTTCCGTCTCCTCTACCGATAGCCTTAGTTCGGTAACGTCTGTACCTGGTAACCCAGTGCTTCCTGCTGTCATATCTCGGAAGTCATTGTCCGCACTACACCCTCGTTCGTCTTCGCCTCGTCCCAGGGCGATGACGATGGCCGCGAAATCGAATTCCCGACAGGTTCACGCGCTCCCTTCTTCGGTGTCAACACCGACAGTTCAAACATCTGAAGAAGTCCGTCATGCGGATAAATCGTCTGCTGCGATAGCCGAAGACCTGCGAGAGGCGCTGCAGTTTCAAAGAGCGCAATATGACAATCTTCAAAATTACTTGTTAACTATCACCAAGAAATACGAAGAAGAGAAGACGGCAACTGACCAGACTATTGAGATGCTGGAACGAGACGTACGGAAGAAGACGAGAGAGATAGAGGGCCTTCGGTGGTTAGTGATGCATAATGGTAAAATTGGGGACATGGGTTCTGTGGATCACTTGACGGAGCAGCTTGACTCCGACCTTGACAAGGGCGAAGACAAGGACGCAGAACTGGAAGGGGCTGATAAACCAGGCTCTCCTACGAAACTGAAAAGGGCTAAAACCCTACCCGATTTTTTGTCGCCGCCCACCGGTAAACCAAGACAGCAGAACAACTGCATTTCGATGCCAGTCTCGATCCAGTCGCAGGGTCTTTGTATCGAATTTCCTATCCCTCGAGACGAATCCGTCTCGAGCCTGGAGTTACCGGCATTTGAATCGAGCTCTGCAGCTTCGTCTCAGTCATCGCTATCTCTCCCTGCACTGACGCCGTCAACAGTGTCATCAGGTCTTTCGGCTATTCCTGAGATGCCTCGGGCTTCGACGAGCAGGCCTGATCGAACTAGTACTGCGAATAGTGTCTCTGAACAGCAAAGGGAAAAAGAAGAGCGACGCGCTTCTCGTGCTCTTCGTCGTATTTCCACGTCCTCACTCTCCTCTTCGGTAGCGTTGTCTACCTCCAAGTCGCAGCCCATTTCTTCTAGGCAACCACGCCCGTCGTCGTTTGGGCTTTCGATTGAGCAGCCTCGGAGCATGGAAGACGTGCTGGAGAGACTCAAACCGTTTGGAAGCACATGATGAATGTTTTGTTCTTTCAAGTACGTTTTTGTAGTGAACTGAAATTTTATTCACTCAGTATATAGTATCTAGCTTCGAGTTTAGCGTATCACGGGGACGCCTTGTTCTACTCAACCTGAGACGTCCTTTTCCTCTATTTCTCCCATTCAGCTGCCATTCGTTATCAAGTGGACATTCAATCGTCATTATTTTCTTCTTCTCTTCGCATTACCCCCATCGTTTCGTTGCTTGCATCACTGTTTTGTCGAACTCTAAGAACTTGCATTTTCCATAATTCATCTTATCGCATTTCGTTCCTATCCTAGAGTATTTATTGGGCCACATTTTGAGCGCCATAGTACTCATATTTTGTTCGTCTTCATGTTCATGTCTGTATACTTGCATTGTATATCTTAAGATTCTTCTCTCGGGCTTTTTCTTCTTGTGCCCCGTGTCAGTGGGTGGACGTCGTACTATATATGTCGGTTTTCGTAATGCACACTCGTATTGGAGGTTTTGGGTTTGATAAACAGGTCGTAAGAGCGTGGGGTAAGTATACTGGGTAATGTTGGGTAATGTGCGTTCAGGGCCAGGGGTGAGTGTCATAAGTTAAGGTCCGGGGTATACTTATCGTACGCACTATGTACGCAGGTGAGACCAAAAGGTCTCGTGAGCACCACATGTAGCTTGAAGTGCGTGATCAAAGGCGTCGAGAGCCTAGATGGGCCTTGCAACTGTAGATACGACGGTGCTGTAATTTTGAGATAAATTTAGGATAAATTCTCTCAGAATTAGAGGTATTGATTAATATTAAATACCCATGGGAGTGTATGCTGTACCAAACTTTGTAGACTTTTGGGTAATCGATGTGAGGGAGTGCGGGGGAGCTACGAACCTGAAGGGCTCATTAACGATGCATTAACGGCTTCATGCATAATTGAATGGTGTGATGGAGGTTACCTGTTTTGGGGTCCGACGATGATCTGCGTGCGAAATTTGAAACATTGTATCGCCTGCGAGGCAGTGCCGAGTCTCTAAAGTAAAGTTTTGGTGTAGAATGGATGAACAGACCGCTGAAAGGTATTCTCCGTGTTTTTACCGTTGCCGTCGTCACGGCGCGATCGTGATTGAGATTATGATCGGGCGGAGGCGTATGGGCACTGTGCGAAGTGGCAGAAAGTGGCAGAGTCGCAGCGGGCCAGGATGACCACTTCAACGATGAACTTGAAGTAAATGACTTTTTGTGTGAATGGAGGTATAGACAGCTACAGTTGATGTGACTGATAGCAAGCACGCTGTCACGGACCACCCACGAGCAAGAACTGGTAAATTGACGTATGAGCCACTTACGATCCGAGGCTGACTATTCACAGCCTTTTCGGTTAGCGCCTATGAACAGCTGATCGGGCTAGTGCTGTGGTGAGATACGAACTAGAGGAGGCAGGGATATCGGTGTATATGTTGGGAATTGAAACAGAGATGTAGGCTGAGGTGCGTATCTTGAAGGTGGAGGTGAGATGAGGGGATGGTCACGTGCATCTGACGCGGGATGATGGGGAACTGAGCTGGCATCTTCAGCGTCTGTTTTCCATCCCGGATACTACTGGACCAAAGAAAAGGACGAAATAATTATGAGACAAGATATGTGGAGAAAGCAACCGGCAGGGCCAGGACAGGTGCGCTGTATTTGAGAGATTAGATCAGATTTTCAAATAAAGACAAATATACGCCATGATGTCGGAACTGCCATACGTTGCTATGAGCTGCTCCAACCCGTTCTCCTCCTCTTCGCTCTACCTTTGCTCTTACGCGCGTTCCATCATTTGTCTCTTTGACATTATACTTTCTTTTTCAGACATCCTCAATACAGCAGTCCCGGGCTGGCTTCTGACCAACATCCATCTTCTTGCGAGCTCACCACTATGTTAATATCTTCTTTTATTCGTAATGCAAAGAATGGTAAACGGAAGGGGAAGAACAACAAGTTTGTCCCACCACAACCACCCATTGTACAATCTCCAGCATCCATAGATTCTTTCGCGTCCCCCGAGTTTTTCAATATAAACGAGAGACCTGGCGATTACCAGCACAAAGACTCGTATTCGGACCACCAGAGTTCAGACTCTTATCACGTCCCAACCTCTCTCAGACCAACTCCTCCAATCGCGTCCCCGCTCCAGCTACAGTTCTCCTCCGAACCGTTATCTGACTGGTTTCCTCAGGAACTTCTCCAGATGGGAGAGAGCACACCAGAGGTGGGAAAGTTGGGTGGCGATTCAGGGACCTCTGTGGGTGCTAGTGGTCCAAGTGCTGTTGAACGACAAGTGATATCACAGCAGAGCCATGGTCGGGTTGGCCTCGGCCCTTCAGAAGAAGAAATCGTGATATCCCATCCCAGCGATATAGAGGTGCCATTCTTGTTTATATCTTGTTCTCGCGACTTACACCCGACCTAGGAAGCAGAGAATTTTGTTGACCTCAGCTCCGATGAGTACACGACACACAATGTACGTGCTCGTTCACCTCATATGTATTATGGATTGTCCAGACAGACAATGTATCAAAGGTGATGAGATCACATTCGTGCGCTCTATCCACCGGTCTGCATGGGATAAGAAAATACATTGGTTTAATATCTCACTCTTCGAGCGCATATATTGACCCGTATATCTTTGTTTTAGGGTAACATCGTCCCTTTGTGGAAAAAGCCTGCACCGGCACCTATCATGATACCCAACTCGGAGCTACTTGGCGGAAATGTACAAATACAGCGCAGTGCTTCTGCTACCGACACTCCAGTATCGTCCAAAGCTGCCCCTCACTTGGGAGTGGCATCTCGTCCACCTTCCCCTCTATCTTCGGAGGACATGTCTGCGATATCAGGTACAACGCTAGCACGTGCACTAATAGCAAACTCTTTCATTCTTTCGAGCGACCATCGTACGTCCCGCCGTAGCGCAATGATGAGGCAGGATTCTGCGACTCTTCCTCGGGGAGATCATCCGCTGATAAACTCGCCATATTGGCGCGACAAGAGGATCAGTGGTGGAGAGATCGTGATTGAATCAGGGAGAGGTTCACCCATCCCTCCTGTACCTCCTGTTCCCATTAGTGCAGGAATGTTGTTTTTGGACCAGAAGGCTCTTCGCAATCTTAGCAGGGCTTCAGATGCCACGGATAGATCGCGTCGGCACTCTTCTTCAGATCTTAAAGGAGCTTCTGGTGTTCCTAACGTTCCTCCATATCGAGATCATGAGATTCCTCCCATCATTCAGCCCACACCAACTCCACCTGACGCGTTATCAAACCAGCTCTCAGTTCCTCGCCGTATCTCTCGAATACCTGAAGTTCCGTCGCCCGCTCCAACTACTCCTGGGACTCCATATATTCTACCCGATCATCATTCTACAAAAAGTGGCAGCAGCCCACTCGCCAAAAAGAGTGAAGTTGATGTATCAGAGGAGCCATCGTCCTCGTCCCCTCAAATAAGAAAGCCGTCGCCGCGTCGGTCATACTCTGAGCCTCTTATTTCCCCGACCTCAGCTGATCATAGTTTGGATGAGTATCAATTTGTGCCTCTCGGTCATTCACAACACGCTACGTCTCCCGGGCCAGGATCAGCCTCTAGCGGCTCGTACATTGCCCCGCTAAGGCCTACCAATGGTAGTAAAAAGAAACGTAGGACCGGAGTACCAGTGGGGATGACGTTGTCTACACCAAGTGGTCAAGGTAAGTTTCTTAGCTGGGAATGTTTGCTTCTTTACGTTAACGTTGCGTAGGGCGCGTTGACTGGGCTGTTCCTCGAAGTAGTTCTGACACGCGCCTGGACACCAACGTCCAGAGTGGTAGGAAACAGGCGAGACTTTTACCCATCGGTGAACGCCCTCGCTCATCGATGTTCCCTCAAACTCCTGTCACGTCCGGCTTACTGTCGGCATCCCCTGAGCGCTTTTCGTCGGTTTCACAGTTCCCGTTGGTACCATCGTCAGCCGTATCTGCTGGTCATCTTGATATGCCATCTACCTCGAACGATAACAAATGCAACGTCATGGCACCTGTTACTACTGGCATCTTTGCACGACAGCGGTTACGTGGCGCTCCTCAGTCCATTGTCGTCGCCCATGATTTAAGCGATTTATTGGACTACAATATGGCTGTCACCCCTGGATCGAAATCCTCGTCACATTACACACATGGTAGTGGTTCCGCTGGTTATCAAACGTTCCCCGAGACCCCAAATGCGTTTAGTCCACTGTGGTCCCCTCAGTTCCCTCATCATCCGATGCCAACGAGGCAGTTATCCAATGAGACTGCGCCTATTGGCGTGCATCAAGTTGCGAGATCTGCGTCTTCGCCAGCTCCGGGTGACGCAGGAGTGAGCGGAGCCAGCCTTGCACAGCAAGTTATGCTATCACGGGCGACGACGAGATCAGATGAACGAAAAGATGCTGGCGACGTATCTCTGGACAAATCACCATATGCACAGGACTCAAGCGCTGCTGTTCCGGAGCCTCCTGTCACTTCTAAAAGTGAAAGTCAATTATCAAGCATCTCGCTATCTACTGCTGCACCGCCGAGCACTGCCACGTCTGCTACATCATTGCAAGATCGGGATGCCTCAATGGATGACACAACTTCATCACCCCGGATTGAAATAGCATCTGTAAGATCTCTTCCTGCTTTACCTCCCTCTCCAGACCCGAGCGTCAGTGTCCCGGATCAGGATGCAGAGCCTCAGCCGAGTGCGCAGTCTTTGCCTGTTCCCGCGACCCAGGCTGTCGAGAGTGTTAACTCAAGCAGCTCATCCCCTGCCCCAGTCTATGCAGGATCTCTCAACGGGTCTCCTTCATCACATGGTCGGGAGTTACGCCAGTCTTTCCTCCCACTTCCACCACTTCCTCAGAGCGCATTGCCGGCTGATGCCCCGAAGTCTGATGGTGATGCTCATAATATACTTCATCAAACGCCATCACATCGTACAGAATCACAGGACGGCGCTAGTACATCCCAGGTAATACAGGTACCCGTAGTGGTCCCTCCACCTCCTACTGTATCACCCATCCCACCACCCCTCCCGCTATCGCAAACGGTATCCTTGACTCGTTCTCCACCATCGCCACACGATTCATCACCATCATTCACTCCTTCGTTCGTTGCGCCTCCACCGTACCATTCGGTCGTCTCCAACAATGATTTTCACAGCATTCCTGTTGATATGTCCTCCAGCGTCACTTCGTTCGCTAGCCAACCATCATTGTCAACACCACAGGAGGTGACCGATGTGCCTCCCACGGTCCAAGTGCGCGGTTCGCCACAACCATCTGCCCAGACAACGTCATCAACGTCGTCGACTCAGCCATCCAATGTTAGGACTCGGATAAGGTCTCGGCCGCCATTGCCTATTGGACCTCGGAAGCCTAGTGGGCCAGGACAGGGTTTCCCACCGCCGGCTTCTTTTGTACCTGGCATCAGAGAGCGGAATGGGTCTGTCTCTTCTATAAGTAGCAATGTACACGGAGGAGCGAGTCTCAGCAGTACCACTTGGCGCAAACTGTACACCGGAGCCTCATCCTCTCCCCCAAAATTCCAAACACCGCGTCCGAGATGGCGTGGTTTCACGATGGAAGCTGCACAGTGGACGTTTACCTCTCAACAGCTGCAAGCCATTGTGTCGGGTGCGATTAGGCAGTCTGCAGAAGCCTCTTCGATACGGTTACTGCGTTTGGAGACGGTTGATACTGATATTCCCGAAGAGATGCATCGATTGGAGATGTTACGGATGGATATCAAGACGCGCTACAAATTCTTGACACGGAAACGATGGACTTTGATGGGATCGTTGGCCGGACACGTCGAAGGTGCAGAGCTTACCGATACGCCCACCGCCATCCGGACCATGGAGGAGTTGTCTGAGGTTTCCATGACTCTTGATCAACTCGCTGATGAACTTCATAGCGTCACAGATCAGCTTTCTCAATTAAAGAGTTTGCGGGACGTGCACTCAGCCAGTGCCCTATCAATGGCATTGCGAAAGTTGAACACGAGTTTCCTCAAGCAGGTGGCAGAAACTAACATGTTGAGACAGCAAATTAGTTCTTTGGAGGCCGAAAGAGATGAGGCTTGGAAGCAAGCACAGGACGTCGCGCAGGATTTTGATAATCTAAACGATGCTATGCTCGATACTGCCAACTCTGAGCAACCTGCTCCACCAATCAAGTTGTCGAACAGCCGACGTTCGAGTAGGATCATGGCGGTGCGAAAATCTAGTATCCGGATTTCTAAAGCAGGTCTTCGTTCTGCAAGTACGCAGCGCAGTCAACGATCATCTGTAGGCAGCCAGCGAGCTAGCCTCAGCATGGCTTCGTCGTCCGCTGCTAAATCTACCTTTTCTACCCAAGATATTCCACCTGTACCTCCCATACCCCGTAATACTCCGCTTGGTATTGATACTTCGGGCTTACCAAGCCGGAGCTCTATGGGTGAGTAGTAATTTCTTACATATTGACTTGGGTTACTGGTACTAACGACGGGATTTGATGCCAAGGTATCTCCCCTGGTTTCAATACTTCTTCCTCAGACGCTAGAGCTCTCGCTCAAGCCCAAAAGGAACTTTACGACATGCTCGGTATAACGATAAACGACACCAAAAACGATAGTCGATCAAGGCCTCGATCGTTGTCTGGCCCTGGTAGCCCAAAACACACATCACTCAATCAGAGACCTATGTCAGATATGAGTGCTGGTCCTATTCGCTCGCCTTCTCTTCTTGGCAATAGACGATCACGACTATTCCCCAGCGTGATCACTGACGACGTGAGTTTTGTTACAATTTCTTATTTTCTTCGTGGCATATGTCTAAAATGCAATTTTTGCAGCGTAAAGCCATGCTTGCCACATTGGATATGATCCGTGACTGATGACCCGATTTTACGACGGACCTTCACTTATTTATTTATACCATTCGTTCGCATCTCTCCCCTCATCCTGTGATACAACTCTGGTTGTATACTGGTTTTCGCAATACAAATTGCAGAACCAAGTCCTGTCATATATATATTGTCGTTATTACAGATGCTCTAGTACAAATATTCTTCGGAACTGAATAAGCCACAGCAATATGCAAAGCACAAGAAAGAAACAAAAGGAGGGAAATACTGAACATGTTAGTGGCGAGCTCGTTTACGTCTCATCACGACCTCGCTTAATGGTGTTGCCTGCGGTGAGGGTAGCACATTGGGCGATGGATCACCCGGAACATTATCTCCCTCCTCCTCGCCCTCACCATCATCGTCAGTCAAGTCGCTATCTTGGTGTGCCTCTGACCTTCGTCGTTTTCGAGAAGACTTTGCTGCAGAGCCATTGGCCAGCAGTCCGGGGTCTTGAAATGTGGCTTGAGTTGGTGTTTTCACAGGTGATTTAGAACCGTATACCACACGAGGGCGTGGCCGATTGGTAGGAGTTTGGAAATCATTGGGATCCTGTACATCGTGTGCACCTGACGGAGGAGGCGATTGTGCGGATGGTGCAGATGGGCGAGGTATAGGCCGTGCTTTGGGCTGTGGACGAGGAGGTGCTTCCGTTTCTGACTGAACGCCCAATGCTTCCCCATCACTTTCACCCTCTTCATCACTTGTCACCAAAGCGGCGCTCTTCATCCCTTTTCCTTTGCGTCCCTTGGTTCCAGCTGAGAAAGTGACGTGAGCCTAAAATCGATCAAAATACAAAGAGCTAGCTACCTTTGTCCTTAGACATGATTGAAGTGAGTCTTTTTTCATAGGCTCGCTGAGGCTCCCAGGCTTTAGAAGTAGGTGGTATCTCGATTTTGCTTTGAGCTACTACTTGATCCATATGTGCCTTTCTGTGTACGTGTAGGAATTAAGGGATGGATGATACGAAAAATAGCAGAAAGTGAGCATACATTTTCAAGGCATCCCTGCTCTCTACGCTAGTTAAGAGTGGCAACATCACTCTAAAGAAGAGGATCGCGAGATTTCGAGATTTCTTGTTCTTGTTAGTCTCGTATGTCGTCAAACGCTTGACTATCCAGGTAAGCAAATTTGTGTGAATTTGAACAACGAACTTGCTGTCAAGCCTCCGAACGACCGAAAGCTGGGCGCCGCGAATGATAAAACTCGAAGCAAGTTGCTTCGCCAGAGAAACCGAGTGTTCTTCTCCTTGAACGACTCCATCGAGTACCAAGGTGAAGGACTGAGGCAGACGTCAGAATAGATTGGAATGCGCGATTGCCATACTGACCTCTCGTAGCGCTTGGGTGATCACAGCAACAACGATATCACCATTCTCTTGGTACATGCCTTCCTCACGCAGAACATCGACGATGATTTTACAGCAAAGATCGAAGATTGGTCCTAATCGCCCATGATGCGCAAGCAGAACTGAGCTGTGCTTGACATGCACAGCACCTGCACGTATGGCGCGCAGGAATGTCGATATAGTCTCCATGAACACATATTCCTGTTGGAGGTGGGAACGAGAAGTGAATTGGTCTTAAAATCGGATATCAAAAGCCGCGTAAGTGACATGAATAAATATTGCAGGAAGTTATCATACCTTTGTCAACTGCACGCTTAGTAGTCTTGGAGCCTTTGCTTTTCGCCGTTTTCTTGACTGTAACACCTTCGTCATCAGAGCTATCACTCCTGTTGCTTTCGCTATCATCGGCGATAGCAGGACCAGCATCATCAAATTGTTCGGAATATTGCTCGATTTCAGACTGAATATATCCTGCGCAACGATACTGCACCTCATCATCGAGTTCCATCGCTAAAGACGCCGTGGGTAGCGGCTGTCCATCTGCTGTAATAGCTTGAGTGGGGCAAAACAGGATGTGCAGGTTCATGAGATTTTGGAAGGCCTAGCAAGCATCAGTCAAGAAATCAGCGGAGTGACAGAAGAAAAACTCACCGCTCTCTTTACTCCATCGGCTGTATTTGATTGAGTGCCCACCGCATACTCGACCAGTTTTTCGACAAGCGAATCGCGCTGCTCCTGTAATGTCTCTTTAAAACGAATCTCGTCTGGGGATGGGTCTGCAATATTGGTCAGGCTCCGTGTTTTCCATATAATATGGACACCAAGCAAATGGAGGGCGTGTTCGACCATCTTACAGAACCAAACATTAGTATAATGGTCCTTCTAACAAGCAGCAAACATATTACCTTTTCTTCCTCCTTGTAACCGAACCTTCCTCGCTCAACAAGCGCACTAATGATATCCCAGGCGCTGCTCTGCTTACCACCTTCGTCTTCTTCCATCCAAGTAGTCATGTCCCGAGAGCCTATCAAAACGCTCAGACGAGCACATACTGCACCAAGCGCCAATACTTCGTCTTCTGAAAAAGAAGCGACTTCTATTTCCTGTCGTCCAGCGACAGCATCTCGTAACTGCACTGAGAGTTCATCCTCCAACTCAAGAACTTTCGTGCTATTGGTATTTGACAGACTGGTAGCATCCATGAAGTGGCGTACGGCGGCAGCGGCGTTAAGAAGCACGTTCATAGATGAGTGCGACAAAAATTGCTTCATAACATCGTCCCAGAGATTTGCATAAGCCTGTGTGTGATGACATATTCATTAGAGAACTTATGATGGAAAACGGATTAATACTTACGTTGATCATTCGCATTTCTAGATACATATCGAGATTCATGAGCAGGGGGATAGATAGAACTTCCAAAATACGGCTTTCGTCAGTTTGGTATTTAATAAATAATCGCGGTAGCCCTTTAATCAAAGCACGAGTGATATCCGAGATTATGGTTTCTTCGGCACCCTGTCGTTATGGACTATGTCAGTAAAAAAAAAGAAAAAAAGATAACGTGGATAAACACTGAAACCTTTTTCGAGCCAGCTGACGGTATCTTTGCTCGTCGAAGAGTAGCCACTAATACTTCCAACAAAACAGATTCCTCGACTTCCTGCAAGCGCCAAACATCGTCTATTGAGTTCTGTTTTGTTGGGCTGAGTAGCGAAGGACTGCCATCCAAGCTCTCATCATCGTTAGCAGAGTGGTCCAGAAGCAATACGTCTAGCAATGCCTCCCAGTCGTTGACAGCTTCGACTTCGTCCCACAGAGCCTCGACAGCAAGAGCTGTGCGTCCTTTTTGATTTGCGTCAATAAAATGTGCAGCCGGATTTGCGCTACGTATCCGGGTAGATCTGCCCTCGATAGAACTAACACTCTCGTCATCTGCTCCTTCCATGACTTTATCCAGGGCCTTGCTCCATTTTACGAGTAGGATACCAAGGGCCCTGATGCCTGTACGCTCCTTGTCCTTATCGCTCGGCTTTTTCCCCACTAGCCTTTGCTGTATCAGATCCTTCCACACCCCCCTCACGAACCCACTGACCGACTTCCTGACCTTGGCTTCTTCGTCAAACACAAGTAAGCATAGCTTTTCTCGTTCTGCATCCTCCAGTAGTTCATGTCCATCGATCGCACTCAGCACTTGGATCACCGCTATGCGGACAGTCAGCTCTGTGTCGCCCGTTGCCATCTCAATCAACCGTGGTTTGAACCGCTCCGTGAAGTGATTGAGTGAACCGATGTAGTCCACTTGTTCATACACTCCAGTGAGCGACTTGACCGCTTCGAGTCGTACCTGTGTGTTGGAGTCTGACAATACCCAGCCAACATACCGCAAGTAGGACGCATCCAGGAAATGGGCTGGGTATCTCCTGAACCAAAGTCCCATGGCACGGACACATTCTGCCCGAATATTCGGATCCAAGTCGCGATACCTATGCACAAATACACTGCGAGCAAAAACGTTAGTCTTGACCCTCTCCTTCTCATATAGAGGCTAGAATGCACCCATCGACAACTTCTTTTATGAACTCGGCCAAATCTTTCCGTCTCTTTCGCACTTCTGCGGCCTTGACTTCTAGGTCCTTCTCTCTTGCTGCTCCTGCCTTGTTCGACGATGCCTTTCGCTTCCTTTCACCCTCTCTTTGTCTCCCAACAACTTCTGCTTCCTTCTCCACCGATGCCGCTACCTCGCAAAGGGCTGTCTCCACCTCCAGTGCTATTACCGTTGCTGTATGTCGGAAACTTCGAATCTGGGAGGAAGACATAGCCACTACCCATGTCTGTAGGGTCACCATTAAATCTGTGGTGTACAACGACCCAACTTCCGCCGCAGCCAACACTATCCGCTCAATCAGCTCCGAGAGTGATTTCCGAAATTTTTTGAATACGGGCAGCTTCGATGTAAGCGGGTATGTAGGAGAATCTTCCTATAATAAAGATAAGCTTTCTGGGTGATATAGATAACATAAGGCTTGAATCTCACTTGCTTCATGCCTTCGGTAAAATCATCCAGTGCATCGACTACTCCATCGTAGTCCAACACTTGATCGGCGTCGACTGAGTCGTTGCAGCCACAAGAGCGTAACACACAATTTATAAGCTCAGCTTGGGCGACTCCGGGGGACTGAGAAAGCGATTCCAAAAAATCCTCTGCAGTCGTCTGTAAAGCAGCAGATGTGTTCATGATGGCGTCTGTCAAAGGGATTTTATGAGACACGCTAAATTAAGACGCCAAGACTCACTGAATAATGGATTGTCTCCTGTGATCTTGGTATCACTGGCTACTTTGGCTGCATCAAACGCGTCATTTGTCGCTTTTGTTTTTCTTGACCTTTGCGTGGGTCTCTTTGGAGGTTTAGGTACAAGAAATTTGGCCGTTGACCTGCCTGTGCGTGGCTTCTTGGCAGGAGGTGGCCCTTTTGCCTTTGCCTTGCCCTTCTGCGGGCTACTTGATCCCTTCTTTGATTTTGGAGCCTTAAATTCCTCTTCCTCTTCTTCATCTTCCTCTTCATCGGGCTCGTCTTCTTGCTCCTCGTCCTCAAAACCCTGCTCCTGGCCGTCAGTGTCTGTCAGTTCGGTTAGTTCGCTAAGGGACCCATCATCTTGGGTCCTCTTTCGTTTCTTTGGTGATTTACTGCTTGATGCGAATGGCTTGACCCGCTTTCTCTCGCGTTGAGAACGCCTTGGAGCTTCAGAATCTGACATCGTATGGATGGAATGATGGTTTCTGACAAGAACGCGCAAATGTGAATCGCGTCGCGCCCGTTACAGCAGGAGTTTCCGCGGTTGTCACGGTCACAGGTCACAACTTTCTCATTCTCATTCATGTGACGTCCACAAGTCACGCTAACTTTACAACTTGAAGTTGGGTGGTGTCTTCAGGTTCAGGTTAGGGATTCTGCAGTTTACTGCTAAGGAGCATCATCTAGTATGACACAGTAAGTGCGGTGCTCTCAAACTTCGAGCGGGACATAATGCCTCGTTTTGTAGACCAAGATCAGTCGCTATAACGCTACGTATGTCTTAAATGCAGCCCTAGCACTATCCTCCTTTCGTCATTGTGGTCGCTATGGAATTGTCTTCAAGGTTAGTGTAAACCTTATCGTTTACTATCAAGGTTCTGCCCTGTCATTGCGTTAGCCCTCAAATGCATAGGCTGCATCAGTCGCTCATGAGCTTAGAAAGATTCAGGGTGAGGAGTTCCAAATTGCCTCCAACACGGTTCTTCTCTCCATGTCATAAGTGATCGCAAGACTTCGTCGAGAACCCCACTATAATGAAGCTCCACTGGCACGGATAATGCAGGAACGCCCATATATCGACTTAAGGTACGGTTATACCTTTTGTCGGCTGTTACAGTATGATGGGCGTAATGTGATATGGACCAACACCAGAAAGCGTTCTACTTTTTTGCACTCCAATGAAATGGTGGCAGCGCTGGCTATGTCAAATATGGCATCTTAGAACGTCACTCGAATAAACAAACTAAGGTACCAACGCCCACATGTCATCAGGTGAGTGTTCCACGCATTTCGTACAGAACGACCAACAACGGCTATACCTTTTTAACCGTTGACTATTTGCTTTGCCGAATGAGGTTATTATGGATGCCTCTGTTCCCCATAGAATGTCGGCACTAAGTTATTTCCTACGTTGCTTATCATGGTACGCAATTCCCAATACACGGTGTCGCCGTTTTCTGCTGCAGAGTGGAATGAAATGACAGCACACCCTCAGAGGCGCTTTCAGTGGCTTTTCCCCGGCGCTCTATTTAGTAGGACTCGTGGTTCGTTGATACTTTGCCCAAATCCACCGATAAAGACATAAAAGTGAGCTGCATCGCCAGTAATAGTGGCTGAAAGGTAAGATGGTGTAAAGCAGGCGCGGATAAATGGTCCCGTTCGAGGGTTGCCTAATGTCGATCATTCTCTCGGCACCGGGCAACAAGCATTACTCCGCCACACCAAAAAGTTCCTGGCTTTCCTATAATTTTCGATACGAATTAAGCGGCTCAGATAAAGTAGTTGCTCGTTGCAGTAAATATCTAGGGACCAATTCGAAAAGGGACTGGAGTGAAATTTAACTTTCCGCAGCCTGAGATCCAGCGTTGTGCCCTCCACGAAAACGTCGGGTCTTCTCAGATATTTCTAATCACCACGCGTCTAACTGACGATTCCATCGGACTCCCTTTTTCGGCTGTCATGTAAAGGTGAGCATAACCGGAGACTTTCCAAAAGTCTTTCTTGCCACGACATGACTTGTCTACATAACGGCCCTATTGTAAGATGAATAAAATGGCTCCAGTCACTTTCTCTCAACCGACATATTTTCCCCCCAAAGTCTCGGCAAAGGCCCTGCAAACCAACTCCTCTTCATGCCTAATCATAAATTCAGAGTAGCTATCTGGTGAGTACTTCCATTTTCATTGAATGTTCATCTCTCACAAGGTATTCTTGAACAGCGGTGGTGGTATCGGAGGCCTCACGTTGGCTGTAGCTCTAGCAAAGCACCATGATATCGATGTAGTTATATACGAAGCTGCCAAGCGTCTCACCGAGATCGGTGCCGGTGTTGGCTTGTGGCCCAGAGCGTGGAAAATACTAAAGGCTCTGGGACTCGACGGCGACCTCGCAGCTGCTTCACTCGATCCCCCTACTGAAGACCTAGGTGATTGATTTTTCCACCTCGTAAAATCAATATTTTTTCGTGGCACTTACTGAAGTCCCCCCCCCAAACAGTTACGGCTTTCCAATATCGAAAGAGCGATCGGCCCAATGGACTGCATTTTTATGACCTCCATACGCAAGGTAAGCACAACCCCATCGATATGTTTCTTTGGCTCACGACGTTCGAACAGGCAACCTCCTCAAATTTCATCGAGCAGACTTCCAAGGGGTCCTGTTGAAGCATCTTCCACCGTCCTCACACACGCACTGTTCCAAACGCCTAGAATCATATAGTCAGTCAATAGCGGGGCCAGTTGAACTGAAATTCCAGGATGGCTCTACAGCGACATGCGACCTCCTCATCGGCGCGGATGGTGTCAAGTCTGCAGTACGAGGTTCGCTGCTAAGGGAACTAGCTAATCAGGCTGTTATGGAGGGAAAGCCTGACGTAGCACAGGAAGCTTTGGCTGGAATTGATCCTGTA
This sequence comes from Serpula lacrymans var. lacrymans S7.9, assembly GCF_000218685.1. Classification (NCBI taxonomy): domain Eukaryota; kingdom Fungi; phylum Basidiomycota; class Agaricomycetes; order Boletales; family Serpulaceae; genus Serpula; species Serpula lacrymans. Next base: position 2,789,347 of record NW_006763294.1, on the reverse strand, counting down.
TGGAGTGGGATGGTTGCCTACAGGGCTCTCATACCTGCGGAGAGATTGAGAGCGCTATCCCCCTCTCATCGTGCTCTTACCGAACCAACGCAGGTGGGTGTTCCGGGCCTTTCACTCTTCGCTTCAAGCTCACTCACCGCCAATTGAAAAGTATCTCGGTAAAAACGCGGTGCGTATAGCCCTTTCATTCCGATCACCTTGATTCAGTAAACTGATCATTCAAACCCGTTAGTATATTATCGTTTACCCAATCTCACAGGGCAACATTATCAACCTTGCGGCGTTCAACGTAAGTGGTACGGAAGGTGCTCGATTTGACGGCCCTTGGGTGAAGGAGGCTACGAAAGAAGCTTTCCAAACTGCTTTTGCAAACTGGGAGGATGATGTACAGATATTACTTCAGGTGAGAGTGCTACCGCGGCAATAGTTTCGGCACAACTGATATACATGCATTATCATAGGCTGTCGATAAAGTCAGCCATTGGGCTGTTCACACTGTCAGACACTTACCTGCTCTAAACTTCGGGAGAGTTGCTATTTTGGGCGATGCAGTACGGGGACCTTATCTGCTTCACCGCGCATGACACTCACACTCGCCTTTCTTGCGTCGTAGTCACATAGTATGGAGCCTCATCAGGGCTCGGGGGCCGGCCAAGCCATTGAGGTTCGTATTACCTATTGAAGCCGCCGTGCTAAACTAAAAGGGATGTAATATCAGGACGCAGCCATTCTGGCGGCGCTTCTCAGCCATCCTCAGACCACCAGGGACTCGATACCTTTGGCTCTCGACGTCTACGACCAGATTCGTAGACCATATTCCATCAAGATATCCCAGTCTTCTCGACTTAATGGTCGATACTTCACGTTCCAATATGATGGTGGAGAGGATTTAGAACACTGCACGGATGAGGAGCTTAAGGCACGACTGGTAGACTTGGGCCTCGCTTTTACGGATAACTGGAAATGGGCGTGGTCGACTACCGTGGATGGGATGCTAGCTGAAGCTGTACAGACACTGAATGACCGGTACGATAACGTATGAAGTTTACGCCCGCAAGGTATGGATGGAGGTCCAAAATAGATAACCTAATTATCGCCGTTACCGTGTATGACATCTATATGTACCCATAGAGTAACGGTGACCTGTATATTATTGGGCCTTTTTGCACGATCATCACTGAGCGCGGCCTTAGATATTTGCTGACGTTCTCAATTGTGACGAAAGATAAGAGGATGGTATGATACCTTTTTTTCATGCTTCCTTGTAAGGATTCTAAGCCGAACATCGCAGTGATGAGTCGAAAATGTTATCGCTATGACAAAACTCACGAAGAGTGGCGACACGAGTAGATTGTTATTCCACCGCTCAATCGTCCTCCACGAAACGTATGTAACGGTAATAAATTTCCAAGTTTGGATGCAAACTGGAGAGAAGCCTGTGTATTAGACAATTCACCGATCTCGTCGCAACGCCACCCGCTTCTTTGCAGCAAGGTGTGATCACTGTAAGAAGTGATCAGATGAAAGGGTGGACAAAAAACTCAATACTTGCTAGAGCAACCAGCAGCGATCTGCTCAAGAAATGGGATCCAAACACGATCACATTCAAAAAAAAATGCCGGGTATCGGTGTGAGAATCAATTCATGTAGCTTCAGAACTGCCAATGCGGTGGGATTCACTGAGATCCAGTGACTTGACATACCTTTCAGATGAGCTAACCAGAAAACCCTGTTCTTCCCGGGTTGATAGTGACGTGTACGTTCCGTGTTTTTTAATTCAAGTTAGCTTGATTAAGACCCTGTATAACAAATCACTAACGACTCGGAGCAGGCCTGTCAATCTTGATTAAGTGCGACAATCGACCCATCAAGTCCTTGATTAGATTCGGCGTAGGAGGATAAGTCACTCCAGCGCTATACCGCTGATGGCAGGCAGCCAACGAATAACAACAATATTATATCTCCTGTGGCCGTCACACCCGACCGATGCGGCGACTTGGAACCCCTTTACAGGTAAGTTGGATCGATAAATTGTGCCCTAGTGATTTCAGATCCTAAATTTTAGACGAGGAGCATTTCCACTACCACCATAAGTACGCCAGATCCTGGGAGTAGATTCTCATGATCTGCTGCTAGGATAGGAGACAGCCGACGAGTTGATTGTGGATCGCAGAAACATGTTGTTAATTACGCAATGCGAGATACCAGGCTACTCACAACGCCAATCAATATCAATGATGATACTGCTTTCTTCTGGAGAAATCAATTTAGTCAGACTCTGTGTTAGATATCAAGATATCGCAGATAAGCTTAAGCACGTACTAGACATTGCTTGTTTATGCACGGTATGACAAGGTATGACACATAGACGTGGTTCTTGTATCCAAGCGACGAGTAAAATTGATTCTTTTTTAAAAAGGAACGACGATGCCTGAACTTGCCAGTGATCCATATTGTTTGTACGTCCGCCACAGTTTCACTTGCAGAGCGCCGCTTGGTGAAAGAATGAGTTTGATAGTGATGCAGTGTAGGGGCAATTGAGCTCGAGGTTTGATCCGAAGTTAGGTTCAATTTTACACAGATGAAAGCTCTTTATTTTATAATATCCAAAGCCTTGTGATGGTTCAAATGCAAGAGGAGAACGAACGTGCATGGTCGGTGCCACATCTCCGAACAAGGTCGCTGCAACCCCGATAAGGAAACCACGATTGATTCGAGTCACCGAAAACTCAAAAATGAAAAGTTCCTTTGGTTTCTGCATTTTCTATCAGGTTCTTATGCAACTTTTCTAATTTCTCTTCACCGTCGTTATCTCGATGAAGTACTTTTCTACACGCGGAGGGAAAGAGGAGCTCTCTTTCGAAGAGGTTAATCTCATTGACATCGGGACGAGGCTCTTCTGAACATGAACATACCCCACAGACCGTCCTGACAGGTCTCGCTCCAAATGGCGGGCTGTACATCCCAGAACACATACCATCTCTCCCAGAAAACTGGCAGGAAAAATGGAAGTCGCACTCGTTCATGGACCTCTCAGTGGAAATCCTTTCGCTTTACATATCGGAAGAAGAGATCACTCGAACTGATCTGCGCAAGATCGTCGAGAAGTCGTATAAAACCTTCAGGCACCCAGAAACGACCCCTCTCCAAAAGCTCAATGACAAAAAATACGTGCTGGAACTGTTTCATGGCCCGACCTTTGCATTCAAAGACGTAGCATTACAGTTGTTGGGCAACCTGTTTGAATTTTTCCTTCTGCGCAGGAATGCACGAAAGTCAGCAGACGAAAAGCCGGAAAAACTTACAGTGGTGGGAGCAACGAGTGGTGACACTGGAAGGTGCGTATCTTAGCTGGAACCTCTGAAGCTGTCTCTCACATCGGTCCACGCAGTGCTGCCATCTATGGTTTAAGGAACAAGGCCAATATTTCCATCTTCATCCTTCATCCAAAGGGTCGCGTATCTCCAATTCAAGAAGCTCAGATGACTACAGTCACCGATGCCAACGTCCACAATCTTGCTGTCAAGGGTACTTTCGATGATTGCCAAGTAAGGTCATTTTTTACATGTCACCAAGTTTCCTAATTCGATTCGAATACTTGTCGTTTAGGACATCGTCAAAGCCCTATTCGCCGATAGGGAATTCAACGCTACCCATCGTCTCGGTGCTGTCAACTCCATCAACTGGGCGCGTATCCTCGCACAAACTGTCTACTACTTCTTGTCTTTCTTCCACGTACGATCTCAACTTGGCGACTCGCAAGCAGAACTTCAGTATGTCGTGCCTACTGGAAACTTCGGGGATATCCTGGCAGGGTATTACGCTAAACAAATGGGTCTCCCCATGGGCAAGCTTGTGGTCGCAACAAACGCTAACGATATCCTTGCTCGGTTTTGGAAGAGTGGCAAATACGAAAAGGTGGATACAGCCGCTTCTACGCAAGAGGAAACCGCCACAGACCCTGTCAATGGCGCCTCTGACGGGAAACAAATGACTGCGTCTGGTGGCAGTGGCGTCAAGGAAACCCTTAGTCCCGCTATGGACATTTTGGTATCTAGCAATTTTGAGCGGCTTCTGTGGTATTTAGCGTACGAGGCCGCTGCTAGTAGCACCGATGCCCATGCAAGGAGACTGGAAGCAGGAGATATTGTCAATGGTTGGATGGGTAAGGTAAAGCAGGATGGTCGAGTAGAAGTCCCCACGGCAGCCCTCGTTGCTGCACGGAAAGATTTCTTCGCTGAAAGGGTGTCAGACGATCAAGTATTTATGAGTTTTCTTGCTTTGCGTAAGCAGATGTCTAAAGATCTCTACAATAGATTCTTGAGACTATTCGGGCCCATTTCACTTCCGAGCCATCGTATGTGGCAGACCCCCACACCGCAGTCGGGCTTTACGCTGCTGGTGTTATAGCTCCTCAAAAGTAACAGTCGTCCGCTTCCTAGATTTTCTCGTGATTCTGATGTGTTTTATGTTTTCCAGCTCAGCATCCACTTCGCAGATAATTCTGTCTACGGCTCACCCAGCCAAGTTTTCAGAGGCCGTCACACGTGCCCTTGGGAATTCGCCCCAATTCGACTTTGCCCGTGATGTGCTGCCTGAGGAATTCCACGGCTTGCTAGAGCGGGAGAAAAGAGTCATCGACGTAGAAAGACCCGACGCCGAGCTCATTAAAGCTGTTATAGCCAACAAGGCAGACAAAAAAGATGCAGGCAGTCAAGGGTTACCTAGGACAAGCATTTAACGCGCGAGGGGTAGGATCTGTAATAAAAGTTGAAGATGTAACAGGTGCATAGTATGCGGAGCTTTTGTTGTAAGTTTAGATCGCTACCTTACATCTTAATTGTCTCCATTTTAATAAGGGGAGTAAATTTGGAAGTACAATTAAAAACCAGTATGCTATTCGCTCTGAGATGAACCGACGGCCTCTTCCAACAGCTGAATTGCCTTCTGCCTCAGGTCATCGACAGTGCTGGTCGTATGCCAATCCACGTTCCGGGTTATCGCATCGCCGAGTTCTGTTAATTTTCTTCGAACAACTTCTTGGCTACAGTTGTCAAATTCCATGCCTTGAAAGCTGACGAATTTTCCGTTACGAAGGGACCGTTGGGCAACTTCAGTAGCAAAAGGTCGGCGAATCTGATCGTATATCTCAAGGGCACGGGTAGCAGTGTGCAAATTCGTTAACGGATGTCCCAGAACTGCAGCAAGAACGTAACCATCCTGCATGGGTTGTCTTGAGCGAAACTTAGGAAACATGAGTCTAGATAGCAAACCAACCTCGATAGCCTGGCCTGCACCCGCTCCTTGGAAGGGAGTCATCGCGTGAGCAGCATCTCCGAGTATGGCAACCCGTCTATAGTTCACAGCATGGAGCGGCTTGACAATGTTTACTGCCCACAAGTTTGCTTTGTCAATACACTGTGCATGTTAAGATGACTATGACGCCCACAAGACTAAAGAAAATCATTGCTTGCCTGTAGTATAGACTGCGCCTCGGGCTCGAAGTTCACAAATGGAGCAGATACCTCGTCCCTCGATATTTCTTTCACCCAAGGACCATCATACTTCGTGTTTTCAAGATCAAAGTTCAACGAAAATCCAACAAAGTTGATTTGCTTTCCCTGTGAAACAGGATAGACTACGAGGAACTGCAGCGACATACCATCAGTTCATGAAACACTGCGCTAAAATCAGGTAATAATGAAAACCTTACCGCGTTTTTCCCCAAATACTACAAGCAGCGACATCAGAACAACAAACCTTTATGCAAAGCTGAGACTAACCTGTGTAGACTTTGTGAGTACGCGGTGGTCAGGTGCATGTGCCCTTAGCCGCTCGGCGGATATGAGAGTTCTGTATGCAAGAACCCCACTCCATACTGGGTCGACGCAGGACAATATATCGCGATGCAATTCAAAGTTACCGCGGTTCAACGCATCTATGGCCTGCTCCCGGAGCATACAACCTCGTACAACTGACTTCACACCATCTGCACCCACCAAGATGTCGCATGTCGCTACAGAGTCATCCTGGAATAAAAGTTCGATGGGACCTAAAGGGTGTTGGCTATACGATCGGAGCCGCTTGAAGCAATGCGTATTACAGGTAGATGCGGCTTCAATGTGCTTCAACAACACGCCGTGAAGATCTGCTCGGTGAAATCGGAGTAACTCGCCTAATTATTGTCAGAGCTGTGATGTAGGATTCGTGATAAAAGAGACATACCCTTCGTAATAAGGCTATAAAATTCAAATCCCTCGGGCTGATCACTCTTGCGACAAGTGAATGAAGTGACTGTATAAGAAGTAGTTAGTAAGTCGTGACAGGTTGCTTCGAGAGGAATAGCAGGGTTAATTCACCATGGTCATCTGTTACCTCTTGTTGAGCAACTTCAAGAAGTTCTTTCTCGAGTCCCAATTCTTTCAAGACTTCCCAAACTCGAGGATGAACGCCAACACCAGCACCTACTTCGGAAAATTGTGATGCTGCTTCATAGACATCCACTTCGATCGTTGGATATTTGGAAAGGGCTAAAGCAAAGGTAAGACCACCAATCCCGCCTCCACTGAAATGGGTTGTATTGAATGACAGTTCGCAAAAGCATCAGACTATACGTACCATATCGCGACTCTGAATTTTGTGGATTCCATTGAGAGAAAGATACGATAACTCCGCGATAAGTATCAAGGCGTAGAGCTAGTCTCCTGAATGGTCGAAGTAGATAAACAAAGCTCGAAAGGAAAGCAGTTTCTGTATATTGAAAATGACATTGATGTCGGTTTAAAAACAATCATGGGATAGGCTTCAAGGCATTTTGAGATTGTAATCTTGATGTGTCCTGTGGGGAGCGTCGCAAGAAGCCCGATTTTGTCGCGTTACTTCATCGAAGTAAGCGGCTCGAGAGTGGATGCTTACTACAAGAATCTGACTGAAAAAACTCATGCCAGAAAAGTTCCAGCTTGGGTTGACCGGTAAAAGGAAAGGCGAGGCACGCGGCAGAGAAGTAACTTACAGCCAAGTGTATATCTGTCCAGAATTCGCCGGAGAAATTTCTGGTCATCACTAGTACGGGGCGCTGAGCATTCGTAACGACCACCCTGACTCGGATAACAATGATATCAGTTTGGCATGTGCCCAAAGGAAGTATAAAAAACAACATTTGAGCAGGAAACTACTACAAACGTGATCTGGGGATTACTGTAATCACCAAGCTTCGCATAATGTTCCACGTCAGGAATTGGAGGAATCAGAAGATCGAAGTAGGACATACATGAGATACTAATTTTGAGGCTGATATAACTACCAGAAAACTAGATGCATAGCACTGCAGAATGAACCACGTTAAAAACGGAAACTCAACCCTCAAGTTATCCGCAGCTGGATGGCTGTCGTTGTTTTGTTTGATTGTTCGAAAGCGTTTGTGCGAGAAATATAATCTTGGCAGAGCCGTATCAATCAGAACTTGGTTAGTATCCTCTCGTGAAGGCGATCCTAGAGGGGAGATATTTTCTTGACTCCTTGAACCAAGGGAATATTCTGCAGCGTGCTTATTGATACGAGACTTCTGAATCATGAGATAATCGTGATATGCAGTGCCAGTTTTACCGACGGGCACGCCTTCGGTCTCGGGCAAGTAAAGACGTTATTGTCAGCAGAGGTCAAGGCTCCTTATGACAGGAATTTGCAGTCACCGAAGAGACTTTGCATTGCTTGTATATGTGAAACCGCAAAGCGGATACGAGTAATATCAAGAAAGCATGGCATTGACATCATGAAACAGAACGCAGCTGAGATTTAAGGTATTAGCTCACTCCTTTGATCTTCGGAACCTGCTATTAAGCTGTACAAAGGATGTATGAGAGATCAATATTTAACACACTGATATAGATTTGCACGTACTGTGAGCAGAATATGTTCTTGATCGAAAGAAGGAAAAGAATAAGCCCCGAACTGCTACTCCAGCAATACTCGCCGCATAAAATTCAGGGAGCTTGAGAAACTCGAAAAGATACCAATGCAGCAATGTAATTCGTTCATCACATACAGTTGGGAACGCCAAACGCCATGCGTTATCATGGTAAATCAGATAACGAACGGTTGAGAAAGTGCTTCAAGCCTTCTAATAGCAACAAACGGGAAGGACCTGAACATCGACTAATCCAATGTGACATTCAATGGGCAGACAGATCAGTCACTTCTCTGGAGTGAGCCAATTTCTGTACGGCGCCGAATGACATATAAACACTGAAGTCGTGGATGATATTTCCGCTACATATTACTGGTCCCACCCATTGATCTTTGTATCACTTACAGCGCTTTCTCTCGCGCGCATGAGCTTGTCTTCGAAAACTGCCGTCGTCGTCACCTTGAGAAGAATGGTTTGTGTCCTGTCGTAAAATGATAGGCTCCTTCTCGTATAACAGTGACTGCGACTTGACTACGACGTTTTGTGGCTTGGAGGAAGACAAGGAAGAAGGACGTGGTGGTGGCATATTAGGGAAGAAAAGGCGCGGAATGGGTCTCGGCGTACTTAAAGTTGCAACATGAGAGTCCTGAGAAACAGGAGGAACTGGAAAGTCGACTATTGTCTGTGGTACATTATTGATTACTGTTGTATGTGAAGGAGTTTCGAGGGGTGTCGATCTGTCAGGGAGAGGAGAAATGGGCGAGGGATCCTTTGATGGCAGCGGAAGGCGGGGTGCAGATGGTAGAGTATATGTCTTTTCCCATTTCCGTTCTAGGAGCTTGGCTTTCTCGCTGATGGTTTCCAGCGCAGCACGAATATATTGTACAAGCTCGGCCATGGGCATGCGATAAACAAACAGCGTTGGCACAACGAGATATGACCAATCTGCTAAAATCCAGTCATTTCCAGACGGCCCTTTTCCCGGTTTTGAATCAGTAGAAATTAGGGTTAGCCTTCGAGCACTAGATTTCGTTTTATTCTTTCCATGTGCGCTTGTGTCCTCTACCGCATCCGCTCCATGAGCGAGGATGAGACCGATAGCAGACTTGAACCGTGTGATGATACGATGGCGAACGACAGCTCGTTTATCGATATTCTTCTTGGAAACGACTGAGAAGAGGTTCATGTCAATCTTTTTCCTGCCATGAGTATCTTGTGCTTCGTCCAACTGCAACGCTCCTTTGCCTTCTCCTAAATGGGTATAAATATTGAGGCGCGTCGCTGGGTCCTTGTGGTCTATGTCTGAAAGGAGTAGTGCAGCTTTTGGCGCAGCCCTGAGAGTAAATGCTGGGCATGTAAAGCATGGAAGGTCGCGTGACTGGAGAAGCGTTGCAGGATGCGAGGGGTCGACTGCACGCTTTCGATTGTAAGGTACGGAGCGTATGAGCAAAGGAAGTGGAGATCCTGGCGTCGTACGACGAAGCTATAGAAGATATATGGAATGAGAGGCAATTAAGATATGAAGACAACTATGAACGAGGAACATTACATTGATGGATGTGACATGTTTTGCCTTTGGAAGTCTTGAAAGGTTAAGACATTTGTGCATCTATTAGATGCAGGACCTAAGTGGTGGTTAGTGACTTGATGAAGACTGGAAACGAAATAACTCTGTGTTCAACCTTACTGAAGTTATAAAGTGTTTGCCAGTAACTTGAAAGCTTTCAAGTGCGCAGCGGTACCTATAGCGCATGTAGCGTGGGCTTTCCCACCTGAAAGGCAACGGCAATGAAACTCCGACTGCAGTTTCCTTCTCTTCCCAACGGATACCTGGCCTTTCAGTTGCTCAAGGTCGCCAGTGATTTTGGGACAACAGCAGCTGAAAAGCCCACAGAACTTTACAATGGACAGCTCAGCATCAACGTTGGAGCCTTTGTTGGCGTTCTTCGCTTACTCAATGTCGAAACTGGAGTCAACTTTTTACAAAGTGCCAGGATCTGCGGTTCTGGCACGCTATGTTAGATCTTCGCACCAGAACGACCCCGGACGAACATTACTTGAGCTTATCCTTATTGTTTTTGCTATTAGAACACTTTTACAGTCACGCACTCGGACGGATAGATCAGGGAAGAATTTCATTAAGTTCAATGAAAAGGTGCGTCCTCAAGCAACCTTCTTGACACATCTTACCCAACCTGTTTATAGGAAATAGACGAACTTGTAGACGAATGGACTCCAGAGCCTCTCGCACAGCCCCTCTCAGAATGGGAACAGAAGGATCTTGCTTCAGTTCCCGTCATCTCTGGCGCCAATGGCCCTAAGGCCAAAATCTTGTCCACTGGCAAGACGGTCACCAACCTCGCCAGCTTCAACTTCACCGGTCTTGCAGGCAACGAGCAGATCAAGCAGCATGCTATAGATACTCTACGCAAGTACGGCCTGGGCAGTTGTGGACCCCCTGGATTCTATGGAACTTTAGGTAACTTTTCCTCGTCTCGCGAAGAAAATATATATATATCTGACTCCCGACTTACAGACGTGCATCTCGATTTGGAGCGGGACATTGCAGAATTCCTTGGAACAGAGGCATCGATTCTCTGCTCCCAAGGGTTCTCCACAATTTCATCGGTTATCCCTGCTTTCTGCAAGCGTGAAGATTTTATAGTCGCGGATCGTGCTGTGAACTTTTCCATACAGAAAGGCATTCAAATCTCACGTTCAACGGTTCGATGGTACGATCACAATGACCTGAAGAGTTTGGAAGACGCCTTGCAAAGTGTGGAGAAAGAAAGGAAGAAGAGAAAGATGCCGCTTACCAGAAGATTCATCATTACGGAAGGTATATTTGAGAGGGATGGAGAGATGGTAGATCTGCCTAAAATAGTAAGAGGAGAATTCTTTCATGCTTGTCGGTGTGATTTAGCTTAACATTGTCACAGATCGAACTGAAACTCAAATACAAATATCGATTAATTTTGGACGAAAGTATCTCCTTTGGTACGGTAGGTAGAACTGGTAGAGGACTGACAGAATTATATAATGTACCTGTGAGACTTTCCCTATTTCCAGTCTTTCTTCGGAGGCAATGCTAACCGTGATTCAGGCCTCTCAAATCGACATGCTAATCGGATCGGTGGCTAACGGACTTTGCTCAGGGGGCGGGTTCTGTGCGGGTTCTATGAACGTGGTCGACCATCAGGTAAGCAAGTATGATTCGGTTTGGCAGAAAGGCTGCTAAATGTTTTTTGTAGCGTATCAACGCTCCTTCGTTTGTATATTCAGCATCTATGCCTGCGCTCCTTGCGACGACTGCCTCTGCAGCCATTACACACTTGCGCAACACCCCCTCGGTGCTAACAATGTTGCAAGAGAATATCCGTACGCTACGAAGTGTATTGGACAAAGCAAATGGGATTACTGTACTTGGACACCCAGCTAGCCCAATCGTCCACTTCCAGCTGCGTTCGTCTCAAGGTGGGAGCTATGAAGGGGAGTCACGTGTTCTGCAAGAGATAGTTGAAGATGCGCTCGCTCAAGGGGTGCTACTTACTCGGGCTAAACACCTGAAAGGCCAGGAACTGATAGAGATGCCACCAACGATCAGGATTGCGGTTACCTCGGCCATGACTAAGAAGGAGGTTGAGAAGGCCGCGGGAGTTGTGAAGACATCTATTGCGCGGGTCTTGGGTAAGAGGAGATAAAAAGTTTATGGAGTAGCATATGGATCGGAACGCATCACTGGGTACATTTATATAAATTTATGATAATAGTATGAAATCTTGAGCTCGCAATTGGCTTCTTTCCGAACGAGATATGAGCCCAAATTTGGGTGGCGGACCGACAGTACACGCGCCAGTTAGGTGCTTCTTGAACTCCGAGTCTTCATCACAGTTATCGACATCCATTATCCATTGGCTGTTGGATACATTTGATCTTCCTAAGCCGGTCACCTATCAACATACGTACTGAGTATAGTAACCGGTCTTTCAAACAATATGGGATTCATATACGCCATTGGTAAGTTTACTGCTATCTTGACACTCGGTTGTTTGGTATTCCTAGACCCCGGTGATCATGCAATCCTGATCTGACGATTATACGGCGTTACAGAGCATATGGAGGAAGATGAGGCGACTCCCAAGTCCATCCCTCCATGGGTTGAGCTAGAGTATGCGGTCAGTCTTGCAGTGACCGGTACCGATTGACCTCTTTGATTACAGTATTAATAAAAATATATACAGCACATGCGCACCTTGGCGGGCCCTTCAGCACACATCCATTTCACGCACTTATCGCAGACATCTTGCGATTCTCTTTCAAAAGCGTTTTCATCGTCTCCATCAACGGCCACAGGCTCTTCGGAGCATCCACCAGCAGCATCTTTTCAAACTCATCCTGATTCCATCCTCACGCTTCTCGAAAAAAATCATGTTCCATTGTCCAAAGTGTGTCTTCTTGATCCAAAGGCTGAAAAGGTGCTATCACCGGAGGATGAAAATGAATTCGCCTGGTTTCTTTTCGGTGTAAGTAGTCCTCTTGACACATGTATCAGGCAGATCACTCACGTCCTTGCTATCGCTCCTGATCCTGGTAATATACTTGCCAATAGGGTATCCTAGGTTGGCTTGGTTCTTTCCATTGTTCCAAACACATTGACTTTGAAACCCAATACAGGTGACGATCCCCCCCGTGACCGGACATCCGAGCTCCGTGTTCTTGGGTTTCCAACTCGGCACCTTGGTCCTGTCCAGATGACGACGGATACAGCATTAGGTGTCACAAAAATTGTAGTGCAAGATAAAGGTGCCTGACCAGATGGTGATTTGTGTGGACCATACGCTCACATTCTTATCGATGCAGTTCCCCTAGATAAAATACCTTATATTGTGAGTACCGATGGGTTACTACCTTGTGGGTGTCTACCGGCGTCAGAATCTTAATGGTGCATTATTAGGACTATCCCACCATCAGATTTAATTCCAAAGAAAGCGTTGAGATGCCTTTTAGTGCGTTCTGAGTCCATCACGTACTGTACAAATATGTCTCTCTGATGTACTATCTAATTGCAGGGTATATTGCAAAAGCCTCAGAGCCACTATTGCCTCCTGGGATGCGCGAGTTACTGCACGAGGACCTGAATAAAAGTTTCGATTTTTGATATCGCCAACACCAAGGACCGGTAGACATTTCATCGGTGGTGGAAATGGCAGACCGAGAAGGGCCTGTATAACAGAACGGGAATAATGGTTTATCCTCGTTTCATACTGCGACGCTTTGTTGAATATGTCCAGTTTCTCCTAATCCTTCAGTCCTGCCCTTCAGGAAATATTAAACCGTAATAGGCGAATGCAGGAAAAACAAATGTCATCCCCGTGATAAAACACCAGTCTCCGCACTTCGTCAATGCCTCATTAACTGACAAAGCATCGCAAGACTAGTGCTCAAACAGGAAGCCTTGGACAAAAATTCGTACTATTATAGTAAGGAGCTTCTTTGCCAGGGCCAGTGGCCAGTACGACCCCGTGGTGATTAAATCTATGTCAGGTCTGTCAGATCCTATCAGAGAAATAAAATCTTATTAGGGGCAGATGGTGACGTTTTTGGCAGCGTTGTGGACACAGGCGAACATCCCTGACAAAAAAAGGTAGGATGGTTAAATAAGTCCGACGGTAAGTGATGCGGCGCACCTAGTCCATGTAACCTCCATCTTAAAGCGACAAGTGCGTGTTGTAAGTTGCGATAGAATAGATCTCGAAGCTTCTCAAGTATGATACACCTCAAGTAAATACATGGCGTCAGACGAACTACCCCGCGCCTTTATGGCTCTGCATTAGCTTGTTTTATTTTTTCTGGGACTGTTTTAGGGATAGAAAATGAAAGATACTCTGAGCATTACCACGGTTCGGTGATATTAAAAATGAGATACTGTCGTCTTTCGTGGGCTCTGAATGGATATTATATCACTTACAAGTAGGTTTTTGCGTATCCTCGAATTTGAACTTGAGGGTCTTGTTTATTTTCGAACATGCATAGCAGAAGGCTTTCGTATCGGTGATTATCGCCATGAGAACGACTATCCACATTATCCCTACTGCCCGTTTTTATCAGATGTAGCATTGGGCTGCTAACAATCAATCATGATAGTACTTACCAATCGGCAGAACGGCTCTGACTTCCCAAAATGGAAACGACGACAGATATTCAACTCCGCGAATATGCAGATTCAGCGATATGACATGTTTGTTTGTCTCTGGATTATATTTTATAGCAGACTATGAAGAGCGCTTCAGTGATGAAGTTGAAGTATCCGCGTTATTTTCCACCATACTTAGGGGGAGGGGTGTATATATACCGCACGCTCTACATACCTGCCCCCATGGACCCAGCTAAAGTGATCTATCTAGTCCCTTTATAAGCCGTTCTCTCACAAGCCAGGATGCTGTCCTCCGACTAGACAACAATTTCGAGCGTACGTGATTCTAGATGAAGTAAGTCACACTGTGGGCAAGGAAGACAAGGGAGCTACGAGACCTGATAAAAGAGGTAACTAAGTCGTTTGGAAGGGAGAAGGAGGCTGAAAATTTGCATTCATGCTGCACTCAGTTTTCCTTTTGGCTCAGGACTGAGAGGCTTGTCGTGGTATAGTAGAAGCTCCATGAAAAGCTCTCTCAGGCATGAATTTCGAGAGATATAGTAGGGTTAAGTCTCCATGTTCATTAGTTAGCTGTTGTTGAGCAGCCTTCGAACCCCAACCCCTTCAAGACCTCCTCGAGGATGAACACCTACACTAGTACCCACTTCGGAAAATCGCGATGCTGCTTCATAAGACATCCACTTCGATCGTTAGATACTTGGAAAGGGCTAAAGCAAAACCCACCAAGCCCACCTCTACTGAGATGGGTTGCATTGAATGACAGTTCGCAGAAGCATCACCAAACTATACGTACCATACTGCGACTCTGAGTTTTATGGATTCCATTGAGAGAAAGAGATGATTATTCCGCGATAATATCAAGGCGTACTACCTGGCGTAGAGCTAGACTTCTGAACGGTCACCGAGGTAAATAAACAAAGCTTGGAAGGAAAGCAGTTTCTGTCTGTTGGAAATGACATTGGTGTCGGTTTAAGAACGATCATGAGATAGACCAAGATTTTTTGAGGCTGTAATCTTGATGAGTCCTGTGGAGAGCACAGCAAGAAGCCCGATTTTGTAACACTACCATAGTCAGGCGGCGAGTCTCCATTTTTGTGGCCAGCTTAGTCATCCGACAACTGCTTAGTCAACCAAAGGTGTGCTTGTGGTTCAAATTAGGCAACCTGTCGGCTGCTGTCCAACTTCACTGGGGATGGGCCACTGCGACTGTAGTACTCTCTAGCATCCTGAGGACTTGAGGATTCCTCTTGAACTACTACCACCATCTCATTTTCCTTTTTCTAACACGCATACAAGCCGTCCTCCAGCCTAGGGCTGTTTGTACCTTGTTCACATATCGTCACTTGAGCTACAAATCCTGTTATGGCTTCAGATAGGCAGTCATCGTCCAAGCGGACTACAGAGGACGAAGAGACGAAGCCATACATCATCGTAAGTGACATTGGCAAGGGCAGCTTCGCAACGGTATACAAAGGCTACCATGAGGTATGTCACAACACACACACCTTTAGGTAGGTAGGTAGACGCTTATAGTCGCGTTCTCAGGAAACTCACCACCAAGTGGCGATCAAATCCGTCCGGAGAGATATTCTTACTGCAAAGCTGCTTGATAACCTACAGAGTGAAATCGATATCCTCAAATCTCTTTCTCACCGCCACATCACTAAGCTCATCGACATCGTTGTACGCATATATCACCCCCCCTTTCTGCCACTGCCGTACTCAAGTCTCGTTCTTTAATATTTTCCTAGCGCGCAGAACGTAACATATATCTCATCATGGAATACTGTTCAGGAGGCGATCTCACAAATTACATCAAGAAGCGTGGACGTGTCGAAGGGCTAGAATATGCCCCTGCGCAGAACGCTGCATTGCAGTACTATCCTCACCCCCGGTCGGGTGGTCTAGATGAAATAGTAGTTCGTAGTTTCCTTAGACAGCTTGGTGAGCACCGATTTCGATCGTGTTTCCGATTGTTTTGACTTGCAAGGCTAGCCCGTGCACTAAAGTTTCTGAGAAATCGTAACCTCATTCACAGGGACATTAAACCACAGGTTGGTAACATCGTTTGGAGCGCAGTATATCACATGATACACGATCTCATATATGTACTATAGAATCTCCTCTTGAATCCAGCCTCTCCAGAAGAACTTGCCAGGGGCCATCCACTTGGAGTTCCAATCCTGAAGATAGCAGATTTTGGATTTGCCAGGTCGTTGCCAAATGCAATGATGGCAGAGACTCTATGTGGTTCACCGTATGTTTATTTCATTGATCATGGTAGTATATTGGTAGTCTAGTCTGCTATAAAATACCTATACATGATTTTCGATACTGATTGATTTCCACTTTGATCGTAGGTTATACATGGCTCCAGAGATTTTGCGATATGAAAAATACGATGCCAAGGCCGATCTATGGAGTGTTGGGGCAGTACTTTACGAGATGGCAGTTGGAAAGCCACCATATCGTGCAATGAATCATGTCGAGTTGTTGAAGAAGATCGAGCACTCGAAAGGGGTCAAGTTTCCTGACGAAGACCCTTCGCGAGCACGTGCGTATGGAACCCCGCCGGCTGGCACACCGGGAGCATTGACAGGAGTTGCAGGAGACGAGCTTATACCCGTCCCCAGCGACGTGAAAGATCTTATACGCGCACTTCTCAAGCGTCAACCGGCCGAGAGGGCAAGCTTTGAGGAGTTCTTTGGGAGCGTCGCACTTGCAAAGTCCAAATTTCCCCGTCCTACGACGTCCCGTGAAGGAGGCTCCGCTGCGCGTGTACCCTCCGTCTCTCAGAACGCAAAGCTACCTGTAGTGGAGGATGAGACATATGAGACTCCTGATGGGCGGATACCGGAGCATCACATGATTATACCACCGGAGGTACTCGATCCAAATGTAATGATCCCACCAAGCAAATTTCACTTCCGGAGAAAGGAGACAGGTGTCACAAATGGTGCCAACGGTGGGCATGCAGGTGAAGCAGGTCCTTCTTCGCGCAGTAGGTGTGTAGCCCTTCCCCCGCGTTTCATGGCATATTATGAGATCCTAATATACGCCCACAGCTCCTCATCGCATGGTAAGGCTCCTTCCACCTCACCAGCTAACCTTGCCCGGGTACGCACGAATTCAAATACGCGCGCGCCTGTGTCTGAGAAAGCACTGCAACGACGTCCTGGGCCAAAGCCACTTTCAACGGAGGGCTCTATCATTCCAGGCGAGTCAGAGGAAGATGGTATTTTGCGACGAGAATATGTCCTCGTGGGCGACATCCGCGCTGTGGAATTCAACAGAGCAGTCGATGGTCTGTCAATTCGAGATATTCTAATGATGCAGTGGATGATTGAATTCAATTAAAACAGAACTAAGTACAGCCCGCCGTCGTCCACTCCGTGATCGCAAACTACCACCATCTCCACTAACAGACGAGCCCTTACCTCCAGATTACGTTTCTGCGCGATCACCATCACCTCTTTCAACTCCTTCGCGCCCGGGCACAACTTTTCCACCTCCACCACACCCACTCGCACCCCCACTGTCCTCCTCCCCTTCACGTACCGCCTCCAACGCGCTGACTCGTGCTCTAAGTCTTGCCTCGCGAAAACTCTTTGGTTCATCGGCACCTACAGTAGTTTCCGGGCATTATCGTACACCGTCATCGCCCAGAAGGCAACAAATTCTACTGAAGGCTAATTCGGGAGCGGGCACTCCTGAAGGAGAGAAGGATGGGAGTGGGGAAAGAGACCCTCTGGAGGACGAATTGTTAGCAAGATTAGAGGAGCTAGCGCAGAAGACGGATGTGCTGACACACTGGGCGGATGAGATGTATGAGTATGTGAAGGCCGTGCCTCAGAGTCAGTTTCCTGTCACCATTGTTTTGATGAAGCCATGAAATGCTAACACACTTCTCGTTGTCACCGTAGAACCCTTACCTGATCCTGCCAAGTTCGTGAAACGCGAAGGCGAGGGTGAAAAGCACGCACAGCGACGGAGGAATGCGGACCAAGAGGCCGAGATGAGCGCCATGACGTGCGTTGCGGTGTACATGCTGCTCATGTCTTTCTCGCAAAAGGGCATTGACAGATTAAGGAATCACCAAGAGCACATGCGGATGCGTCACCCCGATGGCGAGTTTGTTGTGAGCGAAGGGTTTGATGACGGTCCGTATTTTTCTGTCATGCTTTATCAAGATAGTGCTGATCGTCTTTGCTGATAGCTTTGACGTGGTTTAAGGATCACTTCATCAAATGTAATGATCGTGCAGCGCTTGTGAAAACGTGGTTGCCAGCACAGTATGATGGCCCCAAGACTTGGTTAGATCAATTAGTATACGACCGTGCACTGATGCTTGTACGCCAAAATTTCTCATACTGTATTTATTCTACCTCACCACTATTAATTCAAATCGCACATCAGAGTCGTACCGCTGCAAGGAAGGAGTTGCTCGACCAAGCAACGCGTCCAGACGAATGCGAGAAACTGTACGAAGAATCCTTGTGGTGTCTTTATGCCTTGCAAGACGATCTGCAAGCTGGGAATCCATTCATGGAAGAGGATCGCAATACCATTTCCACCTGTAAGTTATCTTCCGGGAAGATTTGCTGCTCTTTTATCACCTCGGTTTGTTGGATTGATTTCGTTGCTTCTTTTTAGGGATAACGAGGACGAAACTGCGTCTTGTACGCTGTCGCGCTCGAATGGGCATGACGGACCGGGACAGAATCAAGGATGCCATGGCGGACCAGAACCTTGTCGATGCCAGGTACCCACCGCCATGGGAACCTCAGGCGGTTGAACAGGTGCAACAACAGCAACAGCAAACGCAGCTGCAACAACAACAATCATGACAACAAGCGGGTTTTGATTGTCGTATTCTTCTCCAATTCTCTTCTTTTTTTCTTTCTTCTTTTCTTTTCTGAGGTGTATATTTCGACGCATATTATGTTATCTATTATTGTAGATGAACTGCTCTCTGCTCTGGACTACAGTAGATATATTCTTTTTTACATTTCTCGTCACCAAGGTCTTGCGTTAGCTGTACTCTGAATTGATCCAATGTGTATCTTAACAATTTCATTTCTTCGAACTGGTGACCAGGTTCTATCATAGTGTGGCCTGGGAAAGACACAGTAGGAGGTTGTTCGTCAAAGTGCAAAGGTGCCAAATTAGATTTGCATATACTTCTGACAACTCTGATAGAGATGCCCCCATTTTCCATCGTTTCTTTCTTTGATCCTTTCCCAGCCCTTCTCTGGGCCCGACTTTATGAACCATATGAGCAAAGAGCACAGTGCAAAGTCTGCATATGTTGGCGTAGTCGAACCAAACATCCACTCCTGACCATGAGGACGCCCATCAATGTATTCAGATAGACTGTCCAACCCTCCGTACAGGTTGGCCCACATAGCGTCGGCCTTTTCGGGGGGAAACATCTCTTCCACGCCAACCCCTGTAAAGTTATTAGGATCATTCGTACCCACTTACACGCCGCATCACATTGACTACTCACCCAAAATCCTCTTCCTACTGTTTACAAAATATTCCTTATCGCGCCCCTCAAGAATGTTTGGTGTATGAGGCATGGCCATGAAAGCCATGTTACTCCTAACGTGCTTCATAATAGCATCGATATGTTGCAGTTGTAACTCGCGCGATCCATCAGGATAAATTGGGTTCTCCGGATATGTTGATTCAAGATAGTCAGCGATGAGGGGGGAGTCAGATATAGCTTTTGGATCGGCTCCTTCCACTTTATCGACAATGGCAGGGACGGTGTACAAGGGTGCCACTGTGCGAGTGGGGGGAACACCAGCAGCAGATAATACATCAGTGATGTCAGGGTACGGAACCCATTCCGTCCGATAAGGAAGATTCTTATAGTTTAAGACAAAACTAATCAAACATCAATGTTGTTAGGTGCATGATGCCACAGAGAATCTCTAGAAATGAAACCCACCGTATCTTCCAGACATTCGGGGACCAGGCTGGTGCTGCTAGTGCAGACCGGACGTCGAAGAGAGTTATAAGGTGTTTCGTGGCCATTTGGAAGGTTGATTACAGCAAGTGAACTGACAATCCCAGTAGTAAGTTATGTCAAAGTCAGCGCTCTTAGTATACCAGAATATACCGTGACTCACTGTGAGTCCGAAGATCTTAGTAACGAATATGCTGACAACAAAAGCTTCATGGGGACCTGTCTCAAGCCAACATACTTATCCGTGTGATTTGCTACGTTCGTATCATAACCTTCGCCATCGTATTCAGCCTGACCAAGCACATAATCGTAATGACTCATATGAACTGACTATACGAGACTGGCATGGCTGAAATAGAAGCTTGCTCGCAGAGGTGGTGGCTATAATATCATCCGCTCAAATTTTAGGCCAGAGCAGAGCTGGTTTAGGCTCCTACTTTAGGGCGTGGCGACTGAGCTTGTGGATACGGAAAAGTCTGCGAGCCTCAAATTATTCATCATGACGGGTGTCGATTTGATTTCGAGATATTCCAGTTCTGTTTGTGCAGGCACTAGCAACAGTTGAAGGAGAAAAAGTCATGGTAGACGATGTTATGAAGAAAGCAGGTTCGGATGTTCCCGAAATTCAGTGGTGATGGAATAATGTATCAAGATGGGAATTAGGGGCTTGTAGCCTGGATAACATTCTATGCGACTACTTGGATAAAACACATGGGGAGGATCTTGTAGGAAGTCCAATGCTAAGAACGTAGTACGAGTAAGTAGGTGTGCGCAACACATCGTTTGCAAGAAAGAGAAAAATAAAAGATTGTCCAACGAAAACCAATGAATGTCAAAGAAATATCAATGTTCACATGAGCTCGTAAGAATTAGATCCACTGTCAAAACAAAAACACAAAAGGTCCAATGTTTTCCTCCACAATTTATTCTTGCTCACTTCATTTGCTTAAGCGTGACTGAGTAGAACCCGGTCTATCGAAGCATTAATTGTAGCTTTTCTCGATGTCAAATCCATCCCAAAGTGTTCTTCAAGCTGCCTGCGTACTTCACGCTTCGTCACAGAGTTCAAGTCGGCGGCGCGAATAAATTCTTGTACTGCATGATCCAGATCAGCGTCCGTTGGGCCATTATAACCCATATCCATATTTTCAGGGCTGCGCGTCGTCGGTATTGGCATATCAAGGTAGTTGGTCACAGGCCTTGATGGCATAGGCTGGTAAAGCATGCCAACATCGCTCATTGGTCGCATTTGAGACATCGAGAGCGGTGTATTGCGGCCAGATTGATACCCAGGCGGGGGCATCATTCCCCCGAATTGCGAAGGCGCCGGTGAGTAGCTTCGTGGATCGTAGTGGGTCTCGCGGCCGTACAAGGAAGCAGTGCGTGACTCGGCATATCCCTCATTCTGTAATTTCGTTGGAGGCACCCACGAACCGATGCTGTGATTGGACTCCTTATCCCAGAGCTCATTTTCCTATGCAACAATTAAATTAGATTGTGCGACTGGGACCAAAGTCAAAACACTCACATAATCACTCCAGGACTTCAAAGGAATGACGCGTGGGTCGAATTTGCCTTCGTCCTGTGTATATCGTCAGCCTATAGTGTAAGACCAAAAAAAACATAGACGTACATGCACGATTATCTTTTTACCAGACTCACCCAACACCACACGGGTAGCACCCCACGAGAAGTCGTCCATCTTCCAGAACGAATAAAGCGGGAGGATGAAGGAGAAGATCGGAATGGCCAAGATGTAGAAAAACATCCATCCCACCATGTCCCATTTGCGACGCAGAATGAAGACTAACGCTTGTAAACCGTAAATAGCACCAATCATGATGAGAGAAATGGTAGGGATGGTGTTTCCTTCACCAACGACTGAGACGACGAGATAAACGATCTAGAATGGCAAGAGATGATTATTTGACCAAGAAATATGTGGTGTGAAACTTACATATGCGACCGTAACAGGCTGCGTCAAAGTTGACAGCAAATCCATCATAACGATGAAACGCATAGAGAAACAACAGAATCCACACAGTTGCTCCAAGAAGATCAGCTCTCCAAGGTTGTGGACTGTAGAGTTGATCCATCGACGACGCTGGGAAAGCAAGATCTTCCAATCATCGGGGGCTACAGTGTACGCATGTGCATCACGGATCATCTGAGTCTTATGCATTGGGTAATGTTTGAGTAAGAGCGTAGTGAGATAACGATCTTCTCCCAAATGCAACAAGTTCTTCATATGCAGAGTGTCGACACGATTTTCAGAATAGTCTTGGACCATTTGATTCGAGATCAAGAGAGGCTTGTGTGTATCGGGCGTCCTAAGACGGTAGAGCGTGAAACAACCGGGAAGACAAGTGACGGAACCAAAAAGACTCTCGAACGCTTTCGCCATATGATGAGAAATGAAGTATTCATACACCTACGAAGTGCATCAGAAAATTAACGTATAGGAGCGAATAGAATAAAAAAGACTAACCTGCATCATAGTGATGATAGATTGCTTGGCGTTAGTAAGCTCCGTCTCTCCACAAACACCGAGAACCTTCTTGTCGTGAATCATCCTGAAAAACTTTGTGAACTTGGGTATATCGCATATTCAGCAATAATACTCACGCAGAAATCAAACGGTTGACGGAAAGAGGTTCCACCGTTGTATCGGCATCGACAGTGAAAAGATACTCGTAGAAAGTAGGGTTCACTCCAATGACGTTTTTGATCTGGTGGTACATCTCCAGTTCCATCGGGTTCATGGGCGAGTTGAAATGGACCTGACCGACAATATTTAGTTTCCGATGCAAACACGGCAAAGAAAAATCAACCCACCTTGTTGAGGAAATG
Source organism: Serpula lacrymans var. lacrymans S7.9 (assembly GCF_000218685.1). Taxonomy (NCBI): domain Eukaryota; kingdom Fungi; phylum Basidiomycota; class Agaricomycetes; order Boletales; family Serpulaceae; genus Serpula; species Serpula lacrymans. The sequence goes on along the minus strand of NW_006763294.1, from coordinate 2,766,463 downwards.
CATGATTACTATCTGCGAGTCACGCTTACCACGATTGCCTGGACGTGAACGCTCTGTTGGCTTGCCAACTTTGACAACGACGAGGTAGGGAACAACGTGTCCAGCGCATTCATAGAGCCCAGAGTACACTTTACCCATGTTGTGCTGTCTAGATCCTTCACCGAGAGAAAGGAAACTCAGAGGCTCGGGATCCAAGTTAGGATCTGCACCCAAAATATCGAGGACGATGCGAGGAGTGGGACGGTCGTTTCCGGAACCAACGATATTACCATCACAAATGACAAGCAGAAGCTTCCTCTTATCGTCATATTTGAGCTGCGCCAGCGAGTCAATAGTTTTGCGCAGGGATCCTTCGCCTTCCGTATAGCAAGGAACCTGACAGATAACAAACTTGTCGTGGTCTTCAGGCGCACGAGGAGAACCGAAATTGAGAGATGCTATGAATTTGAACGCGATGATGGCGACCATGACAGCGGAAAGGGCGAGGAGGAGATACGATGAGAATTGACATTGAGCAGATTCACGGTGGTCCACCATGCCCATCAAAAACAAGTTGCGCAAACAGACTTTTTGACGTTCTAAAACGGCGCTATCGATGTTGAGGTTGTCCAGTTGCTTCGTGAGATCTTGACCTGAATTGTATTTAAAGAGATCGACAACGGAACCGTCCATGAAGAATCTGTCCGTATCAGCAGGTGCGTTTTCGCCATTAGGAGGGTGTATTGCGGGACCGTTATTGACATACGAAGTCAAGTCGTAGATGAGGTTGTTGTAAATACCTATCGACTTGCCCGAGCTTGCGAGGTTACCGATTTCCTGGGGAGTGTAGCCACTATATCCGACTCGGTTTTTCCAACGCATCATGGTCATACTTTCAAAGTACCAGTCAGGGCGGGAATCGTTAGTCCAGGCACGGAAATCATGATATTGAGAGTTGGGGTCGGTGTCGTTGCTGGAATCGAGGATGACCCATGGACTAACAGTACCACTAACACCGTTACACAATGCGCTGACCTAATAAATCATTAGTTATACGTTCAAGAGACGCCTACAACAATACTCACTTGAACGGGGAAGATATTATCAGCTGCGACACCACCGTACTGTAAGACCGATTTCTCAGATACGACACTGACAACAGTTTGATGTGTGGATGCAACCTCCGTGAGATCGAATACCTCGCCGCGGATAGAAGTGTAGACGTTGTTAGGTGAGTTCTGGTAAGAGTGGGATTCAAGTTCTGAAGCGCTGAAAACGTATTCCCTCGGACATATGATAAGACCGAGCACAGCGATGACGAATACCGCACATCCACAGACAAACCAAATGATAATGTTAAGCGCAAGCTTTTCTCTCCACGCTTGGCGCACGTCCTCGCGCTTCATGCGTCCGAACCACTTTAAGAATGGCGACGGAACCCACCAAGTAAGCATCCAACACAACATAACCCATTTTCTCCTCGCAGACGACTCTTTCACTACTTCAGCGGTCTCGCCTTCCTGTATTTCACCAGGCAGCGGTTCCTTATCCATCAGTCCTTGCTTGTCCAAGTTCTGGAACATATTGCGTGATGGGGCATAGGATTCCGTGCCAAAGTTAGAGACGGAGTCGTCGCGATTACTAGTGAGTCTGCTGCGACCATCGAAGTCTTCGCTGCGGAAGGATTTACGTTCTTCATAATCGTCGTCATACATGTCAGCGCGTTGGAAAGGTGAAGCATTGGCAACGAGAGGAAGTCCCTCCTTGGATTGTTGGAAGCCGTCCCCAAAGTAAGGTGAATCGTCTCCGTGAGCGTCAGGTGAAGAGTAAGGAGCATATGGGTCGCTCAATCCTCGTGGGTCAAGTCCGGCCTCAGCCTCAGCATCACGAAGGCGGTTGCGCTTCTGTTCTTCGACGTCCCGAGAGCGAAGCTGATCTTCAAGTTTGTGGAAGGCAACTCCAGACAAGAAGACCTACAAAAGACGTCAGTACAAGTCACCGACGACAATTTGAAGAAAGTCCCTACCTTGAAGTTACCAAGGACCACATCTCGCTCACTAACACCAAGTGGCGATCGACATTGCTCAACTCGCTCCCGTGGGTCACTAGACATAATGCCCATAGCGCCCATAGGTTCCTTGTAACGATCGCAGAACTCCTCCGGCGTCATACCAACCTCAAACACATTCACATTTCTTCTCGCAATTTCCGACAAACCCGCACTACGAACCTGTCCCTTGACAGAGCGGCCCTCAAGCTGATTCGGCAGCTGAGAGTCATTGGGGTTCACACAGAATACATACCACGCTTGAGTCTCGGCGACAGTATCGAAGAGCGTATCTAGCGCCGCACGGAACTCGCCCGCAACGCATGGCGCACCACCAGATGTTTCTTCATCATCACGGTCCCTTTCATCACCATCTCCCTCACGTAACGTAGGCATGCGCTTCACGGTGCCTTTTCTGCGCATCGACGGAGCCCGCATAGGTTTGATAGGTTGTTGTGCTGACACAATCGTGTCCTCGTTCTTGGGGTGTGCCTGGGTGGCGATGGCTTTGCCCGAGAAAATACCTTTTACGAATGGGTTAATAGATCCAGAACCCTCCGTCCCATCAGAAACATTGGTCGCGCCACGCAACAAAGAGACGAAATCCGGGTTCAGAGCATCCAAGTTACGCTCCAAGAAGCCTTCTGCAGAGTAAGTGATAGGGCCATTGAAGTGGTTGACAGTGAAAGTGGGGAAACCGGCACGGTCCAATGAGCCCATCTTGAACGATGAATGATTGCCCCATCGCTTCCCAAATGCTTCGACCATACTGTGGTCCGTCTTCTTGTGCGCCCGACGCGCTTGGTCGTCCATGATGTGGATGAGACCACCGGGCTTGTTCTGCAACAGGCGCACACACTCTGAATTGTCAAAGTACGGCACCGTAGGCACAAATCGTGAGATGCCTTCATTGGTGTACTCGTCAACGTGGCTCTCAAAAAGACGTTTCTGCGTGAAGCTTTGCAAGCGCTCATTGGCGAAGTTGATGCAGAATTGGTCCAACGAGTTGGGTCGGCTAGTCATGTTCTGAGGACCAGGCAAGTCGAAGAGTCCGATGAACGTATCGAAGTCATCTCTGCATAGACGTTGGTTAATGTGCTCGTTGAGCCAAGCAAATAGTAACGAGTAAAGGGTCTTGGCCAGATCATCTCTGTTGTCAGATGCGCCATCCGGATCAAGGAAAACGGTACACAGCTCTTTCTTGACCATCTTAGTCTTGTATGACAACGCCGCCTCCAACGCTGAAGGCTGCACTCCAAGGAACTCTGAAACTACGTCCAATATGTCGACGTTCCGCACCACAGCAGCATCTTCGTTACGAGAACGATCAACCGTGAATTCTAAATTGCCAAGATGAAGGATGGCAGCGACAAGCTGACAGGTTTGTGCAACATGGCGCTTGGACAGACCGATGGACTTGAGTGCCACCTTGAGCTGGTCGAAACGATTGGCATCATCATCTCGCACAGCATTCTGGCGAGGAGCAATGGCGCCACGTGAGCCGAGATAACGGTAGTTGGTTTTGTCGAGAAGATGTAGATGCTGTCTTTCTTCAGCTGTAGCTCCAGCGACAAGATAGTAGAATATATGGAAATTACGCTCGCCAGACGGTGCGCCCGCTACGCGATTGCGCTCAAGATAATAGTCAAGGGTCTTAATACCACATAGACGACCTTTGTCGGTGAACTGGAGCTCGGTATATTTACCGAAGCGAGAGGCGTTTGGATTAAAGAGGGTGCGTGCATTTCCGAAAGATTCAATGACGAACTCTGCCGCGGGAACCTGGCCCGCGAGTTTGGAGCCCTTCTTGCCTGGGTTGCTCACACTGAGCTCGAGAAGGGTCTTGATAGCAAGTCGCCTGTTTTCAGACTTTCCGCTACCTGTCTCACCACTAGATAGATAATAATGTAATAATACGGTTTGGCATTGATTATTGTTGCGATCTGGGTGATTGAAGGGAGAACAACGCACCTTAGCAATATGGACTGATCCTGGGAAGTTCTTCTCATGTGGTAGTAAGCATTATTTGCGAGCTGGAAGATATGGGGAGGGAGAGGAGCTCTATGCTCTGAAGTGTCTCGATAATCAGCAGCGTATTTTTGGAGAACTGAGTCAGCGTTTGAAGGTACGTATTTGTGGGGGTTGATTGCGACGAGAGCGGATGATCCTATGCTGGTATAGACGTTGTCTGACATGAAACGTTCGCGCAGACATGACACTATGATATCGTCTGAGACTGGAGAGAGGGAAGAGAGGTCGTTGACCCCTTCTAGCCTCTGGAGACTCATGCCTGTGGATTGCCTGTTCATGGTGGACAGCGCAACACCGATTCACGCGAAATGAGACCAGACGACGGGTGCAACAGCGAGCAAAGGGAGTAGTGCGATGTGGAGGGGGAAAGGAGATGGGGGAAAGGAAAGAAAGGGCGACGACGGGGGATGGTCGTCGTTGCGGGTGAGGAGCAAGGAAAGAGAAGGAAGGCAAAGGGAAAACTGACCTATTTCGGTCGAACGCAACACCCAGGCCTGCAGGCCCGCTCGCCTTTTTCTCACGCCGGCCTTACTCCCAGAATGAACCGCCAATCAAATCTCCCTTCCTCACTAGCCTCCACACCACAGAACTGCATATATGCCAATCGCCTCTGCACCTTTTCAGCGCATACATCGACGAGCACCATCGAATTCCACACCCACATCGACCTCCACATCTTATCCGACGGACAAGGGCAGTCACCATATCATTCTCTGCCCAACAGTCAGCTTTTTTGATCCGCATGGTTGACCTGTACTACTGCATCGCCATGGATGAAAGTCTTTCGGTCTAGCCAAAAGCTCTGTTGTAAACTAAGCCTGTTTGAATGTCGCATTGCAATTCAAACCAGAAGTCCTCTTTCCAACCACAGCTGCTGCATTGCCAGATATACATAGTTCGCCATGAGTCTCAGGTGGTGTGGGACACAGGCTTTACTTGGGTTCGACTGCAGATCGCTGAATCAGAGTCATGGGAATCCTTCATTCCAAGTCTCCTCATGTTCGATCGACTCTCCATATGGCCACATAGCAAGGTGTTTTGCTAGCTAGATTAGACTGCGATCAACAGAATACTATACCATTCACCTTGCCCTCCGCCCTTCGAATTCGTAGCACTTGCTGTCTGCAATTCATAAACTGATTCTCGATTACATGCATATCACTAGAGACAAGGGCAAAATAAATCACGCTATCATCGTGGGGTATACTATATGCAATGCAAACATGCGCAGCGGTCAAACACGAGTCCTCTTGCGAGGAACAGGATCATTCTCATCCTCACCTCGACGCTTCACCCCCGCAACACCCTCCACAGGGGCCTTACGCACAGTCGTCTTTCCCTCCCTCAGCTTGACAAGTCGCGTCGCAAGCGCACTACGACCCGCCCGGAACGACTCCCCGCCCACTGAAAGCATCACACTCGGCACCGGCGTCAACTTGCGTCGCGCGTCGTCATCTGCGCGAGCCCGCGCCCGTTCCTCCTCAACCGCCAGACTTGCCGCAATTGTCACATCGCGAGCAACCGAGGGCGGGACGCCGCCACGAGGAGGTCCTACCCGTTGGTAACTGGTGCTCGACCTCTGCGAAACGCTTTTCTTGCCCGTAACAAAACGATGTGCGACTGGCTGTGTTGGCGCGAGTGTGGCTCGAGTAGCTGGCTCAGGAGGATGACTTGTACTTTCCAATTCCTTGAACGGCATGTCAAGAGTGTAGGAAACCGGAGACCGTTCTGTGGGACCGCCTGTTGGATCCATATAAAGAGGCTCGGGCTTTAGTCCATGGGGGGTGGATGGAATAACCTCTTGTGCCTCTGGTAGGCTGTACAACCACGCAGGATATGAGCTGGGCGGGTGGTTAGCCACCGGGTACTGCAGTTCTAGTTCTTCGGGCTCCAGCTCTTGCCAGTCTTCGCCAGTAGGAGGTATCCATCCGCTCAAGGAGACATTTGGAGATGGCTCTGCTAATAATTGGTCTTCCTGCGGATAAACAAGGTCTGGAAGCGGTCCGTCAAAATCCATGAAGGAAGAGGGAAAACATGAAAGCTCGGGCTGGTAGGCTGCAAAGAAATAAGCTGGTGTCGCTATATGCGTCGGTAGCTGATAATACTGACCATCCAGAAAGGAGATGGCGTTAAGATCGCCATCTGGATCGAATGGGTCAGCCTCGCGGAAAAGAGAAGTAGAAATCAAGCTAGAAACGATGTCAGAAAGCGCGGTACGAATCTGACCACCCGATAGTTCGCCGTTTGAAGTAATGTGTCCTAATCGATTGTTCGTAGCAGGATCATCGTCAGGGGACACATCGAACGACGAGAAAGACTGGGCGGGCGATGCTGGAGGCAGCAAGATGTTCTCGAGGGACATGACATTGGATCGACGGGGCAGATCCATCTTGGCCATAGCCTCGGCAATCTGCGTCTTCTCATAGGCCTCTGCGAGATTGAGCAGATCGTTGAACGTGAGTTCTTGCGGACCAGTTTGGAGCTGTTCATCGTTCATTGGCAATGACGAGAATTCAGAGCCTGTCGATTCGACATCCAGAGAAGACATGATGGATGGAAGTGAAGGGCGAATGAGGAGTCACAACAGGTGCGAGTTGAAATTTATACCCGTCAGCCTCCGATCAGTTTTAACTTGGCGGAAAACTCCAGATTTTTTCAGGATATTTACCGTCTGCATATGGTGCTGGTGTTTAGACGTTTATCATCATGATTGATTGGAGTAAGGACAGCAAATGGACCAGGATACTCACAGAAAAATGGACGATCTCCCTTCGAATCATACTTCCTGCAATACGTCAGATAACACAGGTTCAACCCGTCACAAGAAGAACATCATTACGAATATATTGGTTTATTCATATATGACGTAGAATACCACAATATTTGGGCGCACCTGGATCTTGGCGGTGTGTGCGAACATAAACCATTTGCTAACCATCAACTTGGATGCCCAATAAGAAGAAACACACAAGATTTGACTACGGAGTTGTAGATAGCACGAAAGTGATATTATATATGTCTGAGCACCTACAGGGCTAGAGTACTTGTGCATCGGTAGAATATCCCCTGTCATGAATGTAAGAGACAGAAGACCGTGAGAATTGATGTGATACAGAAAGGATGATACGGTGATGACTTCATGATCACCGCTGGTCATGAACTCATTCTTCGTTACGTCCTCAAAAATTCTACCACTCTTGAATCGTATACAGCACCGTCTGTGACATGTCAAATCTAGCATTTATCTGACGATGCCATGACGTATTTGACATTACTAGCCCCTAGTGCAAATATAAAAGCAGGCGCAAGTGATAACTTTCCTCATCGCCTCTTTACCTCCTGTGTTACCATTATAAGCATAAGCATAATCTTTTGATTACAGCCTCATAATGCAGTCTTCTAAGAATACCGGAAACGTAGGTCTTGCAATTTTATATACGATGATATAGTACTCATCGAGATTTGCCCTATTAGGTTGCAGGTGGTCACAGTGCGCATCATCTCTCCGATCGTGTCATTGCCTACTGTACTCACATCCTCACGTTTTGCAGAGGCCGCCGTCCAGAACCCTAACGTCTCCAGTGAGGCCAAGGAACACTCCCAGAACGTACTCGAGGAGATGGGCTCGAAAGGAGAGCTTCCCGAGCAAACCGGAGGTGACGAAGGAAGGAACCCAGGCAATATTGTTGGCGGACACAAGGTATGTGCTGTCCCCCCCTTTTCGCCCTTTAACATACTGACATGGTGATCAAGGCAACTTTGAAGAACCCCAACGTATCAGAGGAGGCGAAGCAGCACTCCAAGAAAGTTCTTGACGACATGGATGTTTGATTATCTGCAGGATACTGTACTTTTAGCTTCTGTAGCTTCTGTAAGAAATGAAAATATCAGCTTCTGGAGTGTAGCGAATAAAGTGCCGTCTTGTGTAAGACCCCTTTCTCAGAAATTCTCGAAATCACCAAGTCCGAGTGATTTTATCGATATAATGTCCAGCCGTGGTCGACTTATAACGGCCTTGTAGTCTAGAGGTACGATACTTGCTTTGGGTGTTCACAACTGCAAGTGGCCTGGGTTCGATTCCCAGCAAGGCCCTTCTCTTTTTGCTTTTTTCGTTCCGTGCATGCCACCGCATTTGGACATTACACAGCTTTATTTTTGTAGATAATGTGCTTATATGGAAAGTGTACAATAGTGACATATGCAATGGGAAAACATACCCACTCAGAACAAGAAGAACAAGAATGAAGCTCGCCCCAGCGATTATCGTCACCTAGAGATTCGCGTAGGCGTTGACGAGGAGTATATGCGTGAAGTGGTGGGCGCAAGTGTATAGTAACAGCGTTAGATCCGAGGGAAGAAAAAAGACAATGCATTGTGGGCGGAAAGAATACTTGAAATAGAATGCGACTCTCCGTTTTACAGCGTCCATGATAAAGCTGAATCCCAACGGAATATAAGCAGTTAACCGTCGGCGGCGAACATGTCCAGGGTTTGATTGTATTTGCTGTGCTAGGCGCTGAATAAGAGTGGGCAGGGTGCGCCTTCCGACGGCCCCCTGATAATTGTGAGGAGGCAGCAGACAGTAATTGTCATAAACAGAGGATCCTGTATATTTGAGTCGGCAGTGTGACCGGTGCGCAGCTCTTGTACGTCTTGTAGGATGGTGCGGGCCTCACATGCCTATGATTATGGTAGTGACTGGTAGTTCCGCGAGTGGCAGGGTAGTTTGGTAGTAAAGCTTGCAAGGTGGGATGAGTGGGACAATGAGGGCTGGAAGAGAGTATATTTGACATGGATAGGTAAAGTTCAGACGGGCATCAGAGAGAGGAGCAGTGGCGTGCCTTGGTGTGGCTGTGCAAAAGGACCATTGTGCGTTGTTACGTAATGGACTGCTATTGTTCAGCCACGTGGGATTGAATGACAATGGATCGCATTCATGGCTTTGAACAATAGAAAGACAGAAAGAACAAAAATGAGAAAACACGGTGGTGCCAGCCATTTCTCTCTTCCTCCTTTACCACTGTCACGCTCATACGCACCCTCTCGTCGACGACCACGACGATGACGACCGCAATGCGCGAAACGACGTTGACGTCGAACTCACGTTCATCAACACCATTCGAGACAGCGTCCAGGGCGGAGGAAAGATTTCCTTCAGCCTACGAGCTGTTGCAGACCCCACGTTCATCGATGTCTGATATCAAAGGCTCAATGTCCTCCCCCACTTCCTCGATGCACGACATTCCCCTCCCCACCACAAACACTCCCCCCGTCCCCTCCGTCAAACTCCTCTTCTCCTTCCTTACTCCCCGCAGGAAACTCACCCTCCTCACTCCTGCTGCAATCTCTTCGGTCATCGCAGGTGGCATCGCGCCTTTCATGACCTACGTCATCGGCCAGTCTTTCAACGCATTCGCTGCCTTCCCTCTCACTCCCAACCCATCTCAAGCCGCAAAGAACTCGCTTCTACGCGGCGTCGGTCTCGCTGCACTCGAGCTCGTCGCGCTCGGTGTCGGTGCTCTTCTCATGAGCAGCATCACCAGCAGCCTCTGGATATGGACAGGCGAGCACAATGTCGTAGAACTCCGCAGACGTGTATACGATGCAGTCACAAGAAAGGACATGGTCTGGTTTGATCTCCGCATGGGCGCAGATGGCGCAGCTGGAGACGTGCAGGACACCTCTTTTGGCGATGCTCCCATCGGCGCAGGTGGTCTCATGGCAAAATTTGCCAGGTGCGTACACCAACTCATCTTGATCTGCATTGCAGTACTGACATGTATTTTAGGGAAACAGACGACGTTCGTGCGGCATCCTCCCTTGCTGCAGGACAGATGCTTCAATATCTCACTACCACAATCACATGTCTCATTCTCGCATTCACTCGTTCCCCACTTCTCACCATCGTTATATTATCCGCCGTACCTGCTCTCATCATCATCCAGGGATTCTCTCAAGCACTTGCTGGCCCTCGTCTCGCATCGGAACGCACGCTGACCGCAGGTGCTGCCACACTCGTTGAACGCGCTGTTACCGCCATTTCGACAGTCAAGGCATTTAACGCGGTGTCTCACGAATCAAAAGTTCTTTCTCGCGTCTTTCAGCGTGTATCTTCTGTAGCTTGTGGCCTTGTCGGTATCTGGGGTGCAACCACGGCGTTGAGCCAGTTTACGACCATGGCCATGTTCGTACAAGGCTTTTGGTTCGGCGCGCACTTGGTTCGGCAAGGAAAGAACTCCCCTGGGGACGTCATGAGTGTCTTCTGGGCATGTCTCATCGCAACGAGCAACCTACAGATGACCATTCCCTTGCTTATGGTGCTCGCCAAGGGTAAAGCAGCTGCAGCCGAGTTAGTCGGTGTAGTTGAGTCTGAGGTACACCTCCCATTACAGCAGCCATCAACGCCTTCGTCGATGTTAACCTTGGCGCCTGTCCCCAAACGCAAGAGCAAGAGCCGAAATACCCAGCAATTGCGCAAAATATACCCTAGGACGTTCACAGGCGAACTTGCTCTCACTTCACTCACGTTCGCATACCCGGCTCGCCCGAGTGCTCCTGTCTTGCGCAACGTATCCATGTATCTTCCGGCACACGAGACGACTTTCATCGTTGGACCATCAGGCTCTGGAAAATCCACATTAGGTGCGATCTTAATGGGAGCTTACAGCTCGCGCGATGGCGAGGTCTTGTTGGATGAGCAGGACGTACGATACCTGGACGATGCATTCCTTCGACGACACATCGCAGGGGTGTCCCAGGGTGCAGCAGCATGCCCAGTATTTGCAGGCAGCTTGCATGACAATATCGCTTTAGGAGCTGTTGGTGCGGGCCGAAATGCAGTAGATGTGAGGAGGGAGGAGGTTGAGGAAGCGTGCAGAGTGGCTATGTTGGAATCTTGGGTGGGAGGGTTGGAGGCTGGATATGAGACTCTTCTGAGTGGGGGTGGTGGAGAGGGTATTCAGCTGAGTGGAGGGCAAAGACAGCGTCTGGCAATTGCTAGAGCTCGGGTCAGAGACCCTGATGTGCTCATCCTTGGTAAGTATCTCATTATCCATTTTCTCCACTGTCACTGACGGTAATATGCATTGTAGATGAGGCCACTTCAGCATTAGACCCTCCCACACGTTCACTTATCATGTCGGCCATTCGCTGCTGGCGGCAAAACCGAACGACTATTATTATTACACACGATCTCAGTAACATCGAACGCCACGATTTTGTGTACGTTATGCGCGAAGGACGCGTCGTCGAACAAGGCTACCGCAATGATCTCGAAAGGACCGAAGGCGGAGCTGGCGAGTTCGCTCGGATGCTAAAATCTGGCGGTATTTCCATCGACGAGGAGTTACCGCAATACGACGACCTTGACAGAGAAGACGTAGGCGACATTCTTGCTGCGGAAGAGGAGGCTGAGGAGGAGGAAAGGGAGAGAGAGGAGGACAGGTTGACTAGGCATTTCAGCGTTGCGCCCACGCTGGGCGTGGGTGGCGCAGCTATGCGGCCTGTGACGATGACCCTTGGCAACTGGATGTTCGACGCTGTCGCAGAACTCACCCGAGCAGCTCCTCCGCCAGCCTTGCCGACGACTGTTAACAGCAGCGATGCAGACAACGAAAAGGGCCAAAAAGAGTGGCGAGTTAGCCGCTTTGTGCCTGCTGATGCTTTTGCAAAGAATATTACGGAGATCAAGAAGCAGAGGCGTCCGAGCAGTATGACGATCGTGGTCCCGGAATTACCTCTCCCGCCTAAAGCTTACGATGGTCGTCGCTTGAGCCTCCAGTTCTCCCCAACCTCCGCCACTTTCTCTCCCTCGTACCCAATCAAGGAGGTGATAGAAGAGATGGTAGTGGATGAGGAGGGCTTTGACGATGACAAGTTCGCCGTGAACCGCACTGGACGAGACGCTCGAATGCGACGAGAGAAGAGGGAACGCATTCAGCATGTCGTTGCCCGTGAATCTCTCGAAAGCATCGTTGTGGATGATAAATCGTCGAAACGCAAGGCCAACAAAAAATCAAAGCAGGTTGAAGACAGCGAGCAGCCTACATCTAGCGATAACGCCTCCCAACAGGGAATGATATCCCTCATTCGCGCTATCTATCCCACCATTCCCTCCAAACCATTCATGCTCTTAGGACTCGTCGTATGTGTCCTAAGCGGGGTCATGACACCTGTATTTTCGTTCCTTCTCTCAAAACTCATGTACGAAGTCTCGGCGGGCGCATCCGATGCTAGTCTTATCAACTCCTACGGAGCACTCGTTCTCGGAATCGCAGCCATCGACGGTGCCCTCCTCGGCACAAAATATTTTGTCATGGAAAGCACAGCAATGCGCTGGGTAACGCACCTCAGGGAGGTTGCGTTCACTCGCGTGCTTGCACAGGACAAGAAATGGTTTGATCGCAGCGATAATGGTGCCGCACGGATCACTCAGATACTCGTGAAGGACGCAGACGATGCGCGTACGCTAGTGGCCGTTGTACTCGGCCAGTGCCTCGTCGTATCTGCCATGCTGGGTGTTGGCCTTTTCTGGGCCATGGCATGGGGTTGGCAATTGACCCTTGTCGGTATCGCGATCGCACCCGTCTTTGTTGGTGTTATGGGCTTGCAGACTGGTTTGGTGGCTCGTTGTGAAGTGCGCAATAAGAGGGCTCGCGAAGAGGTTGCAAGGGTTTACTACGAAGTGAGTCTTTTTCTTATTGTTTCCATCTAGTAACTGTACTGACAGACATATCTAGTCGATCCTCAATGTCCGTGGCATCCGTGCAATGGCACTTGAACCCGTCCTCCAAGGACAATTCGACAAGGCCGCGGCGCAATGTCTCTCAACTGGTGTTCGAGGCGCATTCGTCGAAGGATGCACCTATGGGGTTGCTAGTGCACTCATCTATCTCGCAGAGGCTCTTCTCTTCTACGTCGGCGCGGTTCTCATGGCACGTGGAACGTACACCTACCTTCAGATGGTTCAAACCTTGAACCTCGTCGTTTTCACGGTCACCATCGGCAGTCAACTCATGGCGTTCACTCAAAAGATTGCCAAGTCTGTACAGGCCACCAAGGACCTCAATGACTTGCTCAAACTTAACGTCGACAGCACATCCGAGGCGCAAGGAGTCCTTCGTCCGAGGATCGAGGGTGACCTTGTGTTTAGCGACGTATCGTTCAGCTATCCCTCGCGTCCAGGTGCACCCGTTCTCAACAACCTCTCTATGAGGATCGAAGATGGAGAATGCGTTGCCATAGTTGGCTCCTCAGGCTGCGGAAAATCAACGATCGCAGCCATGTTGCAAAGACTATATGAACCCGACTCTGGTGCCATCTCGATCGGCACGAACGAGCTTCGAGCCACTGATGTGCAACACCTTCGCGAGCACGTCGCAGTTGTCAGCCAGAACCCTAATCTTTTCGACGCCAGCATCCGAGAGAACATCGCATATGGACGAGTAGGCGACGACATGACCGAAGCTGAGGTCGTCCGTGCAGCAAAGGCCGCGAACGTCCACGACTTCATCGTGTCTCTTCCCCAGGGCTACGACACCCTCGTGGGCGAGAATGCCTCGCTGATTTCAGGCGGACAAGCTCAACGCCTCCAAATCGCACGCGCGCTGGCCCGACCTGCCAAAGTGTTGATTCTGGACGAGTGCACATCCGCTTTGGATCCCGCAAACCAATCTGCAGTGCTTGACACCATCCGTGGAGCCAAAGTGGGGAGGACGACGATCATGATCACTCATAAACTTGCTGTGATGCAGATGTGCGATCGGATTTTGGTCGTTGAGGATGGGGAGGTGCGCGAGCAAGGCACGTACGAAAGCCTCATGGAACGCAAGGGCGTGTTTTCCAAGCTGGCAAACGGTGGCGAATGGATGAGCGAGTGATGTGCTATTCAATGACTTTTTTCTTCTTTCTTTCTTTCTGTATTTCTCTGCTTGTGTTTTTTTATCACTCTTTTCTAAGGTTATTGATTACAGTATTGCTACATTCGATTTTCATACTATTCTTTCTTTGATGCTTTTTACTTGTTTTCCCTTTGGAGTTTTCTTTGTTTTTGTTTTCATGACTCAGTGACGATTCTTATACGACTACTCATCTGTAGTATTACCACACTCATACAATGTATCCCCAGACATCCAAAATCAATGAATGTTACAGTAAATTTCTCCATGTTCGAAGTTCTCAAAATCTCCATCTTGAATCCAGCAATGAGCAGCGTAAACTTTCTAAAGCAGTATGTTCTTCCCACGCCTATCTTCGCGTTACAAGGTGGCTCATGCTTTCGGCTTTGCTTAAAGCGTTGAACAAAAAATGTCTGCAGGACCCTCAGCTGTGCCAGATTCACCCGCAGAGGCCGACTCTCTTCGTGCACAGATATTCCAGAGATTACATCCACGTGCCTATCTTGAACGCTTTCTTGCCGAGAATGTCAGACCCGATGGGCGTGCATTTAGTGAATGGAGGGATGTCTCTCTAAATGTCGGTGGGTTGTCTTGCATTAGTCCAAATACTCATCATCTTCATTTACACGTAACAATCAACAGGATCAATCTCTACCGCTGATGGTTCGGCCCTGGTGCGAATGGGCGATACCACCGTTGTCTGTGGCGTCAAGGCAGAAATCGCAGAACCCGAGTTAGACCACCCCGATGAAGGATACCTCGGTGAGATTCTCTCGTTCAATCTCGATATACAACACGCGTACCTAAGCATAAAGTGAAACCAGTACCCAATCTTGATCTCCCCGCCATGTGTTCTTCCAAATTCAAGCCTGGACCTCCCACAGAAGAAGCCCAGGTGCTATCCGACAGACTCAACCAGGCTCTAGTCATGTAAGTCGAGTTGACTACAGTATGTCATCGACTGCTCCAACGCCGACGTTGTGATCTCATGCTTCTCGTAGGTCGGGGGTTATTTCTCTATCGTCCCTTTGCATCCACTCTGGGCGTTCCGTTTGGACACTGTACGTCGACGCGACATGCATCAACTATGCCGGAAATGCTTTTGACGCGACGCTATTGGCCATGGTCGCTGCTCTAAAAAATAGTATGTCCCAGATCTGCGCATGCGGTAACGAGACATTCAATTATTTATTTTTTACACAGCTCGAATACCTCAGGCTTCTTTTGACGAAGAAAGTGGTCGTACGGTCTGTTCTAGGAAGAACAGAGTGCCATTGACTCTTTCGCGGTTCCCAACGTCAGCGTCCTTTGGAATTTTTGACGCGTGGGTTTGATATTTGTTATTTGATACAATCCAAAACTGAACTGACAATGCTCTGGAAATAGATCACAAATCCTAGCGGATCCAACAGCATTCGAAGAGCCATTGTTAGATGCTACGGTCTGTGTCGTCGTAGATGAGGAACCTGAGTTGATATCTGTCAATGGAGTTGGGTTGGGGATTACGACAACTGTAGACTCGCAGAAAACGATCCAGGCTTGTATTTCAGCAGCCAAAAACCGTAGCTTAGAGCTTCAAAAACTGCTTTGACTCGCATCATATCTATTTTATCAGAAAGTGAGCTATTATTCGGCTATCGCCGTATGGTGACCCAAATTGGCAGACATCAAGCTGGACGAAGATTGTAGTTTGTTGGTCCAGGCGGAGCCACTGGAAAGGCTTTTGTTCCCTGTGGACGAATACGTGGGTGAACAGTGTAATTCTATTTTCACGTTACCGCAGAATCTACCCTCGATCAACTTTCTTGATAGCCGCTTTTAATCGTGGCCACCTGAAATACAAAGTTGGCCTCGTGTAAGAGCCACGTTACCATATTCATATCTTCATAGGCCTCTTGGACGTGCTTTGCCCCTCTTCTCGGCCATATATACGTCCACCCAAAACATGAGTAATCACGTCCACCAAACGACAGCCAATCCTGACGAAGGATTAAACGCTTGGACTTGGCCAGCCATGTCCACCACAAAGTAATCCACATGCATTGCCTAAAGCGTTCTGCGTCCACAGCAGAAATATCACCGGGCTTCCACACAGTCAGTGGCACATCGACTATAAGTAAGGCTCAGGAAAGTCAGTTCTCGTCAGAATCATCCCCAAGTTCTCTCGTCCAGGTTTCCTCATACCGTCTTCTTCAGCTCATCGTCCACTATGCCGCGTCCTGTTATCCCCGAGCTCACTCTTCTCGAGTCTAACGGTACCTTCTTTCCACAACCCGGCGCCCATTCACCCACACCCCTTCGTGCCCTTCTCGAACGGCTGTGTCTTCCTCTCGAACGTGTCCCTCTTCCACTGGAACGTCCGTTGAACCGTTCTGCCCTCCTTGAGCTTGCCCCTGACCGCGAGGCCCTTCTCATGGGTGGAGGAAGCGCAGAGGAGCTTCGTACTGCGCTCAAAATTCGTATTCCACGGGGATGCACAGATGCCCAATGGCTGTCCCAAGTGCAGACGAGGGCACGACTCCAAGTCAATGCGAAGCTACTGCAAGCGTCTTCGTTTAACCTAAAAGATAACACCAACACACCTGCTCTGTCGCGAAAGGAATCAAGGTATCGCTCTATGAGCGATGGTAAAAGGCACGAGCAGGCACCTGGTATTGAACATACCTTGATGCTGGACATCAAGAGCGAGGCTGCGAATAAAAAGGGAGCTATGGAAGTGGTTAGAGCAGACGCTCGCCAGCGTAAACGTACCGTGGACAGCTCAGATGATGAACAGGACGAAAATGTGCCACCCACCCCACCACCCAAAGACTTTACCAGTTTCAAACGCACCCACAGAGTTCGTCGGTCGATCTCTGCAAGCGCCATCCCGAACCCAGATAAGGGAGTTGAAGATCGGGTGCGCGCGCGCTCACCGCACGCAAGGAGTGCCAAGCATGCACGAAAAGCGGAGGGGACACTCATCATGCGTACTCCAGAAGATAAAACTCCCTCAATCGATCCTGCCTTCCTTGTTCACGCCCGGCTGAGCACGCCTGATAAAGTCATCTCCCCACGATCGCTCGGACCGACGCATATACTCGTGTTGCATTCCGCATCGAATACGCAGAATCTCAAGCACAGCGGACGTACGCTCCACCTTCCTATCAACGCTCTCCTTTTTGCGTTGCACGCTCCGAATCTGTGTCTGCGCACTCCTAATTCGTTCCCGCACCGCTTGCCCAAGGCACTCCCGCGCGTACTGCTGCGCGTGGGTCGACTGGAGTGTTGGAAAGAGCTCATAGCTTGGATGCACACGAGGAATCAGGCAGCACTTATGAGGAGTATGATACCAGAATGGATACGTGATATCATGCATCCATTGCCCATGAACGCTGGAGTGGGAATGGGACTCGCTGCCCTCACTGCGCCAACCGACCACACCGAGGTCGCCGATGGCAGTGTCATCCGTCGCCTAAAACCCAAGAAGAGCATACTGAGATTCGGAGGGTTGAAACGTTCGATATTGCCGTCGCCAAGCCAGAACTCAACAATGTCATCGTTGGAACCACAGCGGTCATTGGACAATATTGCGCGCGAGATCGCCGAGGCTGAGGACGCGCATGCAGTTAATATTGACGGGAATGCCGAAGGTAATACGCTGGTGGAGACGCTCATTCGGTTGAATAACCTGCAAGATAACCTGGAGCAGGTCGGCTACTATGGAAAGGAGCTTTGGGACGAAGTACTCGCTGTCTGGAACGTGTTAGCAAAAGCTGTGAATGAGCGCGCGAAAATGGACGGGGAAGGGCAGAGCGAGGAAGGTGAAGGAGATGAGGAATGAACTTGTCAGACAGGCTGAAAACACACTCGTGGTGCTGGTCACTTAATGGACTTCTTTGTTGTACAATGTTATCATGTATTGCCCTCGTCTTGCTTTGTATGGAGTTTTCTGATGTGTTCTACTTCCAACGTCCTTTCTTTTTTCTATAAGGCTAAGCTTAGGAGAGGATAAGAAAAAGAGAAGTTGGTACGGGGATGGAAAGCCGGAGCATCTTCCGAAGTACCTCCTTCTATATTTGGAAAGTATAGTAGTCGACCGCCGATCACATAGTACTCCAGTAGCAGGAACACAGAGGGAGAGGCGTTCGAGAAGGGCACGAGTGGGCGCGGGTGAATGGGCGTCTGGTTGTGGGTAGAAGGTACTGTTGGACTCGAGAAGAGTGAGCTCAGGGATAACGGGACGCGGCATAGTGGACGATGGGCTGAAGAAGATGGTACGAGGAAACCTGGACGGGATACCTTGGGGATGATTCTGACAAGAACCAAGTATCATCATTAGCTTTACATATGGACAATCTATTAGCCCTACTTTTTCAGGGGCATGTTCAAGGAATTATGCTCAAGATAACGATGACCAAACCGATGAAATTTACTAGAGATGAAAGGCGATCTAATCATCCCAAACACATAAAATATATAGCTCCGTACTAGCTCAAGCTACACTACATACAACAGTACCTGATTACCCAGATACGTACATTCAAATTTATACACAAAATGACATTATGACTACAATACAATACATTGATACGAGTCTGAATTATAATGAGGAGAGGTGATGAGTGACTAACGCAATCAGAAACTGATTGTCATACTCCCTAAATATCGAGAGGATGACAGTAAGGTATAGTAAACATCAGGGATGACCCCAAGCAACATTGGCGCCACGAGGTGCACACAGCCAACGAAGCTGATCACCGCGTATAAGGCGATGACATGGGCAAACTTTGTATGTTTTGTGTCTTGGTCCTTGTAAGTCTATAGCAACCAGGGGCTTAGCATAGTGTCCACGAATTTCACATGACAAAGTAAACATAACCACATACTCATCGAAATGGGTGCCTCGTTTAGGGTCCGCCCTTCTCTTGGCAACCACTTTCTTCACATTTCGCTCTGGTCTCACCACGATGATGGGAACAGGAGAGTGAGATAAGCAGTACTTTGATACACTACCAACCCCAGGGGCACCAAAAGCTGCACCCCAAGCCTGTATCATGCCACGCTGACCCCGCGTGCCGACGACCACGGAGTCTGGTCTATAGAGCGCTATCAAGCGGTCGATCGTCGTGGTAACCTTGCCAGCGATTATTTCGACTATGATAGAGAGCTAGTAAAGATAAAATCAGTTTGGAAAGATAAAGGGAAAGCCAGTGGCATACCTTGCGATCCGGATCGTACTCTACACACTTCTCTTGAATTCGGCGCATGAGCTCGCGTGCTTCGTCACGTACAACTTCATGGTCTTTCTCTGTAGCAAATATGAGTACGGGTGGGAAAGAGAGAATGAATATCATAACCTAAATCCTCTGCGTCAACGCCTCTGAAAACAATGAGTTCATCGCCATCTTGTACCAACGATTCCAACGACCAGTCTAATGCCTGACGACCACTTTCATCCGGGCTAGATGCACAAAGGAAGACTCTAGTAGCTCTATTTCTGGCGTAACCATCAGATTGGACATGTAGTGTGAACGAAAACATGGAGGCAGCAGGGTTTTCAAAGGTATCGAATGACACCTTTGGTGTATATCCCTGTGCTGCGACTGTGGTTGTTGTCGGTAAGGCTGTGGATACTGAGGGAGAACGCGATATTGATGGAGTGGAGGTCCCTGTTGAGTTCATGGTTGGAGGAAGGGACGATGCTGGGGGTGGGAGGGCAAGTGGTGAGGGGCGGAGTGCAGGGGACAGGGATGGGGAGGAGGGGGCAGGGGAGGGAATGGAAGGAGAACTAGAGCGAGAATGCTGCTTGAGTGCAGAGCGTAGGGTTAGCGGAATATGAGTGTGCTGCTCAGACGACATGACGATGGCACAGAACACTCTCAGCTCAGGTTAGGGTTTCCAATGTATCTCTCTGCGGAGATCGAATCTCTCAGGTCATTCCTCTACGCGAATTCCCCCACCTCCAAGTTCTCATGTCTGCATCCCCAGCCCATACGAAAGTTGCAGACGGCGCTGCAGAATCACCACACCCAGAGTCGCCTGCAGAACACACCCCCTCCACAACGGACTCGACGGATAATACCCCGGAGCAGCCTCAGCCATCAACCGAACCAGAGGCATCAACCTCAACTACAGCGGATGCCTCTTCTACACCGGCAGCAGCAGGCACTTGGCAGGCTGTCTGGTCACCTCAGCACAACGCGTATTACTTCTATAATTCTGTAACGCAAGAAACAACATGGACAAACCCGCTTGAAGCCGCTGCTGTCGGCGCTCCTACTGGTACAGCGTCTCCAGACCCTTCTTCTGCTTCTCCACACGCAGGTACTTCTGCCGCCGCTTCCCACTATGCTACTCTTCAAGCAAATGCAATGGCTCAGGGCATCGATCCATCCCTTGCCCATCTCGACCCTACGCTAGCCTCATCATCTGCAGTCCCTGCCAACTTCACTTATTCAGCCAAGTTCAATGCTAGAACTGGTACTTTCGCAAAGGTAGACGCTCGTGACCCTTCGCATTTATCTGAATTCGAAAGGGCCAAGCGTATGAGTGAATTTTATTTCGACGTGGGGGCTTGGGAAAAGGAGGTAGAAGAACGGAAAGAAGCTGAAGAGCACGGAGAGGGGAGGAAGAGGAAGAGGCCGACTAAGAAGGATCTGGTGAGTATCTTCATATCAGTTGTGTCGGTTTGGCCTTGACGTTCTTGTCATAGGAACGTTTCAAGGAGCAGAAGAAACAGAAGAAGATAGCGAAAACTGCGTGGCTTCGTACATAGATATATCACCGTATAAACAACGCGACCTTGGCAATCAAATATCATTGTGTATCTTTGCTTCACGTTGTTGAGTTTCCCTAAGACTGATTATTCAAAGTCGTGGCGACACTATACCGGTTGAGAGACAGGGATTCAAATCAAAATCTCATTACTTTTGTAGACCAACAGCGTGATGAACTGCGGCGATTGTACACGACTGTTTCTTTCATAAGAAGGAACAAACATTGCTTGGATTACCCAACGTTATAATCAACTTCAGAACATTATGCTTTGCAGTAGTGGGAGCTTGGGCACAGAACTTGAAGGAAATATGTACCGAGGGTGTTGAAAGGAAAGTCTGATAAGATGAGGGTCGAGTGCTTGCTATGATGAGCACTATCTCAATCACTAGATATGGGCCCTTGGCACAGTTGGTAGCGCGCACGCTTCGCATCGTTATGGATAGATTGCGTGAGGTCGTGGGTTCAACTCCCACAGTGTCCAAATATTTTTTTGCAGTTACCACAGATATCTTCGATCTACATTCAACGGCTTTGATTCTTGTCCTAGATTATGCACCAAGGCTCTTCCAGCGAATCGTTACTTCTATCTATGCGATGTGCGATATGTAGGTTCACTGGTATGCTTGTCATATCTTTCTCGACCTCATCAGGGGGAAATTCCTGATAAGGAACTGCCAGGAGGACTTGATGAGTTGGAAAGACAGGGGTACGGGCACTTGGCACAGTTGGTAGCGCGCACGCTTCGCACCGTTGACTGCGTGAGGTCGTGGGTTCAACTCCCACAGTGTCCATGTTGATGTTTTTTTTTTTCAAAGTTGTGCGTAGGGGATTGTTTCATTTTCTTTACACTCCTCGCCACATAATCATCTCTCAAATCATGCCTGCGCGGCGTGCAATATATGGTGTGTAATAGTCTATATAGACAGCTGTAACATGTACGGTATACAAAATCTTCTTCAGATATTCAGAACTTCGCGTTAGATGGTCTAAATTGTGGCAAGCAAAGAAGTATTTGTTATTATGTTGAAAATACACCGACGATCTTGAAAGAGGGTACACTCTGCCCTTCTTCCCCCAATAGCTGACACTCCACGAAATGTGGTCCTCTAGAGACATAATGATCAATGATCTCCAGCCTAAAACCAAAGCTTATGAGCAACCCCTGATAACGAGAGAGCAAGTCAAGAATAAGAACATACGCTGGTGTAGCATCATTGATATCGGCTGCATTCTCAATAATTTTTGATCCACTGTAGTTATCATCAACCCAACACTCGATATAACTGCCTTCACCTATCTCGCTACTAGGCTCTTTGAGGTAATATATCCCGATATCGCCCGCTCCCACACGTACGGGTATCCTGAGCTTGCTCAACGGCAACGAAGAGTGCCAGTAGTGCGCCGTTGTCAATAACGCGGACGAGCCCGCCGGTGGGTGGTGTGCGTACCAGCCGGAGCCGTAGAACAGCGATGGAGGGACGGGGTTGACGAGGTCGTTGGCAGAAGCGCAGAATGGAGCTATTTCTCGGAAAAGTCTGTCGGATTTGGGACGAGTGCTGATGCGGTTGGGAGGGATGCGTAATTGGGGGGACATTGCATGGGAATCGACGGGTGTTAGCTGTTTTTTGGCGTCGTCTGCTGGTTTTTGAGGCTCGGGGACGGCAGCACCTTTCCGCACGCCAACGCCTCCAAAAAGATGAGTGTCAGCCCCTGGATCAGACGCAAGTGCTGGTGAAGTTTCGTGAGAGTAGCCACCAACTGTGGCCCAGGCTGAGCATATCTGTGACTGGAAGTAGGATATCAGGACGTCTGCGATCACTTCGTGACCTTGGGTATTAGCAAGAACGGCGTCAGCATAGTATTTCTTGATAGAATCGGGATTGGACATGTAATCCGGGTATAGTATGGGTTTGATGCTGGATGTGGTTTGAAGAATTTAGTACTGAGATGGGGCCGTCGACGGGATGCAGTTACCTGACATGAGGGACGTCGTAAAACTGGGCAACTACACTGTGCCAATGATCTGGTCCAGCAAACCCGTGGGTCTGATGCACCTGAGGGCTAAAGTGTCCCATGATAACGACGGCTGGCTGGTCAGGTCGGTCGAGTACAGAGCGCACGAGAATCTCAAAGTTGTCGAGAGTTGAAGGGTCACTTTTTATACACGGAATCAGCTCTAACTATTCGCTCAAAAAGCAGGACGTTTCCCACTTACGCGGGGTCGTCTGCGTCAAATTCTAGGACGACGAGGTCTGTATCGTCGGGTATGTGGTGACCACTGCAGAAACCAAAGTAGCCGGAGTTTGTACGACGCATGGCACCGTTTGTGAGTTCTGATGCTGGATGAGGGAAAACTGTATTCCACCACTGGAAGAATCTCGAAGGATAACAATTAGGAGCGAGAGGGTCGTCGCCTGCACCATGACAAGCGGAAACTGTCGGAGTGAAAGATATCAGAAAGACGCACAGTCGACTGTCTCGCAGAGTAGGATGCAAGAACGCATTGATGAACGCCGCAGGGGTATTCACACTCACCAGATCCACCCAGAACGCTCATAACCACTGGCTGACCTAGGAGTGCTTTATGGATAACTCGGTGTAATCGTGCACCGCTTCCTAGATGCAATCTGCTCTGCGACAAGGGTATAGCGCCATACTTCTCTGCGAGCTCGTCACCAGGACCAAAGACTGGACAGAATTCAAAAGGATTGTGATCCGTCTCGTTAAGGTAGTTCTTCGGTTCGAGATGTGTGCTAATGAAGACACGCCTAGGAGGAGGCTGAGAAGGCAAGGCGTAGTGGGTGAAAGCAATGATGCAGAGGAAAACGAAGACAATGATCCATATTCGATTTGTGACCCCCAAGTACTTCTGGTTCAGGCGAGACCTCTTCTCAGAATCGGAGCCCATGCCAGCAGAGCCGTGTTGAATGGGAGGAGAAATATGAGCCAGTGGTTTGCCTGCGCGTCGTCGTTGCATATACAAGGCGATGCGAAGACCCCCTAGGAAGTAAGGAAAGCAATGGTGGTGGTGGAGAAAGGAAAGCTGTAGGGTGCACCAAATTCACTGAAAGGCCCACTTCGCCGTCGGCAAGAAGGCTTATCCGCGTCGACCTCGTTTTTTCGCTGGGTGTGTGTAAGGTTAGGGTTGTGTTTTCTGTCCTCCGTTCCTGGTGCTGTTGCTCTATACTCGGCTGGCCATATCCTCCCTATCATGAACCTGAGGTCCTTCACTGTCCTCTGGATGCAGTTCAGGCGCGTCCCCACTCCCCTCGCCCTCATACTCGGCATTCTCCTTGGTCTCCTCATCGGACGCGAGTTTCCCACTGGTGTGAGTCTGTCGTTGTCCATCTGTTCTCCACCCTCATTCTCTGTGGATTCAGGTTCTGTCGTCTGCATGGCGTGGTGTCAATGGCCCCATATTCGTCTCGCGCCTCTCTGCTCGAAAACCGGTCACTCTCCCATCCATCGACCAGCGTCTACGAGTCCTCGAACTTCTCTCCACGTTGTCCCCTCACCACACCAAAGAATGTACCCGGGACTCTCAGCCCGTCTACATCCAGCAAGTGAGAGACCGCTATATGTCACTGGTCGGACACAACAAGCCCTCTCAGTCTTCCTGGCTAACTAACTGGGGCTTGGACTTGGGCAGTGAAGAACACCACCAGGTCACCCCAACCAAAGAGCACAAGTACTTCTTCGCCATCAATCTTTACAACTCTTTCGATATCATACCCGACTTATTTGCTACTCTCTTCCGCGTTTCAGCCATCCTTGGATATCACAATGTTTATGTCTCTATATATGAGAATGGCTCCACAGACCAGACCAAGGCTCTCTTGCGCATATTTGACGCGCTCACTCGAAGCGTCGGTCTCCGCGTGACCATTCGTACTTCCACTCGTACCAGAGGTGCTTTCAACCACCGTATCGAATACTTGGCCGAAGTACGAAACCAGGCCTTCAACCCCCTTCACGAGCTCCGGGACGCGACAAATGAATATTTCGATACGATTATCTTTATGAACGATATTTTACCTTGCGTTGACGACCTCCTAGAGCTTATCTGGCAAAGCAGAACAAATAATGCAGGTATCACGTGCGCTGCTGATTATATGTATCATGATGAAATCGTAAGTCTCTCACGTCGAAATATCACTGCGTAGACCACTCTATTCATTTGGACTTGATAGGCCTCTCCCGTCTTCTACGATAACTGGGTTGCTAGGGACATAAACGGCACTGCTCTTGAAAATGCTCCATTTGAAAACATATTCCACGACCCTGCTTCTTCGGAACGATTCCAACAACACTTACCAGTCCAAGTTCAGTCCTGCTGGAACGGTATAGCCGTACTCGATCCTGCACCCTTTTACACACCGCCATACGTCCGTTTCCGAATGGCGAAACTCATGGAAGAGGAGTGCTCTGCGTCAGAGTGCAGTCTAATCTGTAACGACTATTGGGAGGCTGGCTATGGGAGGATTTTGATGGTTCCTCGAGTAAAACTGGCCTATGACAAGGTTCGTAATACCGTAACACTATCTTCTAGCGGTCGATGCTCACTAATGCGTTTACGCTTTGTAGAAAGTCTTTGACATAATCCATCCCTCTCGCCGGAACTTAACGGCTATCCGTGGTTACGTCCGACTGGGAGGATTGCCAGACAACCCACGGACGGATCCTCAGGATCGTTCATGGTTTGGTCCTCATGACCGTCTCTTCGCCGAAGAAGAAGGTGAAGCGTTGGACTTTGTCCCAGGTCCCGAATACGGTGAGTGTCTCCTAGATCAGTATGAGAATAGCCCTTTTGACTTATCATTTGTTCTCAGTTTGGTGCTGGGGTTGGGACGGCGCCGGTGACATTGACGGTCCAGACGTCGATCCTATATGGGAAAGAATGCCAAACAGGTCTATTGGAATGGAAGCAGTTCGCATCAAACACGACAGAAGCATATTGTGGGGATAATTTAGCGTTGGATAGTCCACGGCACACTTGCACTATCTCTACGCACAGGCGAGATGCGATATACGTTAAAACTTACTGTAACATGCCAGACGATACCCTAACGGGCATAGGTTATGGTTCCCGTCAAAAATACTTCACCTATGTGAGTACTGACGTTGGATAGTAGGAACGTTAGGAGAATAGCCTCATCACGATGTCCATGTTGCGATATGATATTCAGAACGATCAATATAGATTTTGAGTGCTTTTGATTGCTCGGCATGGCATATAAGATTGTTGATGCATGGCAGGCATGAGGAAAAAACAACTACATGAGCCCCCACCGCAGACCTCCTTCCCCCAGCGTGTACGAGAAACTCTTTACTCCGCATCCACAACGGTGGTTTGAAGACCCTGTGATCCGTGCGTGAGTGTTTATGCTATACACTAAAATATCTGCATACCTTGAAAGTCGTAACAGGAACATGGCTGGCGTATGTGAAGAGCTTCTCCTTAGCGTTCTCTTCATCATTTCGCTTACCTGGTTTGCGAAAGGGATAAAGCAAATAAGCTTCTATTGCTATACCGATGCATATGACTCACGCTCAAGTTTTACACGTATCCGGTGGGGAACAGACTTGATACCCTGGGCCCACAGTGCTTGGTTCAATTTAGGGTCCAACCGCACGTCAGTGGTGCCCATAGACTTGCGAGCGAAATCAACAACAGATTTTACAGCCCAGGGAGCTCGCTTTTTGAAAGAACGTCCGTGCACAAGCTTGTGCAGATGGATGGTGTACTCCCGCGTAACAACATCTGAGAGAGCGGAGCGCGTCTTACCGCCAGTCTAGATTGCAGCGATAGATAGGTGATTGTTCAGAATGCTATCGATCTCCACAGGATGAATGCACAGGATTATCACCTTTTTCGTGGTCTTTGTGGCCTAAGGAGTAGCTGACATTAGCCTTTTCATTCATTGTCCAGTGGGACATAAGTACGTACCATGTCTTGAGGATGTCGAGGTCGGTGAGCAAATTCTTTGGCCTACAGTACAGATTCCAGTTACCGCTTTGGTTCTGTTTGGTTACACGCCACAAACAGAGTACAGTTTGGTGGCTGGGTGGTGCTGTATATCTCTTCGGCATGTTCCGAGTGCCTGACCTCCTGGTGCCGCGGGAGTATTTCGTGCGAACGACCCATTGATTACCCAATTTGGTAGTGCTAACGGCTTTGTTCTTTTCGTTCCTCGCTTTTACCGAGGTTCCCAGCGAGTTGCATTGATTGGAATTCCCTTTGTCGTCGTTGCCATTATTCGTTACATCGCTCGCGTGGTACACATAATGTGAATCTGCACCGCAGTCTAGGCCTACAACATAGAACAGGGCAGAGATGGGAAGTGCGCTGTATAATTGCGGAACAAAGGCGTTCAACAACATACACCTATTATTGCTCCCTTGATTGCCACGTCGAGCCTTTGTTTGCAACTATTCACAGTGTCGGGTGAGAGTATAAAGACCGTTGTTACCCTTCTTCGACTCCATACTCCTCGAATTTCTTCGCTCTTTGCACTCGCTTTTCAGCACCACTTCATTTGCTGCTTTACCTTTTTACCCTACCCGACACCACAATGCGCTTCACTCTCGCTCTCCTCGCCTTTGGTGCTTTCAGCACTGCTTCCGCTGGACTCGTTTCTCGCCAGGCTTCTCTACCCAGTACGTTTCACCGGCAGGTACCGTTACAAAGGCTGATGTTGTATCGTCCCATTGCTCAGATTGTGCCGTGGCTTGTCTCATCGATGCCAACTTTGGCAGTTGTAGCTCGCAAGACGACGCTTGTTTGTGTAATGACTCTGCATTCGTCCAGAGTTCCACTTCCTGCATCCAAAGCTCTTGCACTGGTAGTGATCTGACCAACGCTGAGGCTGCTGCCCAGGAGATGTGTGCGGCCGTTGTACGTCTCCCTTTTTCTGTCTACCCTCGCGCTAGTGTTCACGTTCTTTGCAGGGCGTCACCCTCGCTACTGCTTCCGCTACTACCACATCTCCCACCACTACTGCATCTTCTACTACCTCACCATCGTGCGTGTGTTTCCCGTCTATGTAGCTCTCTACGGGTGCTGATGATCTATATTTGTAGGCCTTCGGCTTCGAGCAATGGCGCAACTTCTCATGGCATCAGCATCTTGGCTGGTTCAGCTGCTTTCGCTGTTCTCGCTGCTTCATTTTGATTTGAGCCATATCGGATGACTTCTTTTGCACCCCGGTCGCGAAGCCGATGGGGTTGTCTTTTCGAAGACTCACTCGACATTCGCTTTATTTAATAGTGTCGTTTTCACGGGTTTACATTACTCTGCGGTCTTGCATGGAACTAGAGGTCTATTAGTTGCAATGTATCAATAACTTCGTATTTCTTTTCCAATGGAACAATTTTACTTTGTCTTGTAATTGACATATTGGTCCTGTGGTATTGCCGAGGGCTTTGCTTACGATCTGAGATGGATGGCGTGGGAGATTTAGACAACACCCTTGTGACATAGCCACACCACTGCTTCGACCACCGCAGCTACAGTATAAGGCATTGAGCCCCAACCCTAGTGTCCACCTTTACGACTATCTATTACCTCTAACCTTCACTTTATAATAAAACAGCAACAAAGTAGTAACGATGAACTCAAACAGACGGGCTCCTCCTCTAGGTGCGTACAATCAACATTGTATTTCTAGAAAACACTGAGGAAGAACTCGGATATTTATTACTCCAGGTCAGTAGAGGCACCATCTTTCGCGCTTGCAGTCCATCACAAACTGAATTTACTCACTGATAGGTGCTCCTCCTCCTTATGCGTTTGTGAACCGAGTTTACGGTAGAAGCTTGCGGCCTGTGGTCGTTGCTGGTGAGTTGAATTTCGGTTTGGTTTGTTCAGCGACGCTGAAGCTTTCGCGCAGTCTCTGCAATCGGTGCTCTGTGGACATTGATTTGGTACGTTTGTAACCCTTTTCCCACCACCAATCTATTCATTATTCGCTTCTATCATTCTTAGGGCGGTACGCACATATGTGATCCAACAAAGCCATTGCCACAAGCTCTGATAATCTATCTCTGCAGATTTCCTCCTTCAAAGAACTGAGTGTTGACCAGAATGGTAAGTTATCATGATTTTTTAGCACAGGAATAATGTACGAGCTTCTTGCACAGATCACATTCCAAAACTTGCTACTTTTGCCATTATCCAAGGTGTCTTGCTTCTTGTAGCTTGTGTCATCGAAGTTTTTGGTATAGTCAGTGCGCTTTCGGTGGGTTTTTTCAATTGTCGATCTTATTGTGCCCAAGGCTAAAACCAAATTTGCGTTCAGCAACGGGTAGTGCTCGTTAGGTTTTACGCTCTTCTCTCGGGTTTGAGCACCCTTATTGTCATCGCGGTAGGCTTGATGCGAACTATCATACACTTTACGTTCAAGGTAAGTGCACCGCCATTCATGCATATATATCTAAGAATCATCATGATAATGGCAGAGTGACCTCATGCTTGAATGCCAAGAAGCTGCATCAGGCGGAAGCACTTCGTTCGTAAGTACCGTTTCCCATGTTCTGCACCGCGATCTATCACATATGATACATCTGCTATGTAGAGATTCGGCATTTGGGGCACATCTTCAGACGGTCTTAATGGCGAAAATGCTGAACAGTGTGAGTTCGAGTCGCTTGTGGACAGGCCTACTGACTGACAGATGCCAACAGTTTGTACAAGTGCTTATAACCGTGATACGGCGACGGAGATTGTTTCGGTAATAATAGAGATTAGTGAGTGCCGTATTTGGATTGACCTCAACCTCCTTTTTCATCAGTTACTCGGTACAGTCCTTGGTCTCCTGTTTACAGCAATTGCGTTCGCATATTTCCGTCAACTGCTAGATCCATCCAGTCCCGCAAATGCGTCTCGCGCTCCCTCGAGCCAAGCAAGACTGGACAACTATCCGTCACACTATAATCCACCTTACAACGCATCGTCGTCAAATCTCGGATATGCTCCAGCCTACGGGAACGTCTACGCACCACCCCCAGGTGCTCCACCGCAGTTCGATGCTGAAGCTGGCAAACCACCTGCTTATGCATACGGAGGAGGAAGCCAATATGACGACTTTGGCGGTGACAAGGATGGCAAGGAAGATCCATTCTCGGACTTCGACGGACCCAGTGTGCCTCGTCCGCTACACTTCGCGGAGGAAAGGGATGTTACGAGCAGACAGTAGTCTCATATGAGCATTTTTCTTGGGCTAGAATAAGGTTGTGGACGTTAGCTTGGGAGATTCTCTGGGAGAATCTGTCTCTTCTTCTAGCTATGTTGCTGCTTTTTACGATAGGACACTCTTAAATATGCCTGTACTTGTAGTGATGACGATGATTTGATCTTCTCATGAATGGGCAACCACATACAACCTTTCACCAGAAAGCAGTACCGCATATCGACCTCATCGGTCATTGTTTGGCAGACGGCCATGTACATGGATGCAATGAAGAAAAGATAGTAGAAAGCGCATGACATCAGCCATAAAGAGATATATCATATCGCATCGTGATCACCCCCGCTAGTAGTTTTACTTCCGGCCACCCGTCTTTGCTTGGGACTTGATCACCCTCTTCACGATTTTGGCTTCCTCTACCAAGAATGCCCGGAGGATTCTACATGTTTTCAAATGATTGAGTGAGGAGATAACGAGTAATGTGATAAAATCGTACCGGGACTTCACACAGTCACCGCACCGCGAACCACCATATGCGCGGCGAACGGTCTTTTGGCGCTTGGAAATGGTAGCATATTGACGAGGACGAAGGGCAGGTACCTATAAGGACATGAATGATGGGTGCATAAGCCTCCCTGATCTAGCGGCAATGTCACGATACATACACCCGGCAGACCAACTCCACAGTCACCGCATTTAGGCTGCGTAGCAAGTTTTTTGAGATGGTGGTAAACAAGCTTGCCACCGGGCGTTTTGACGACACGTCGGCGGTTCGATGTGGTGTTGTAGGGTTGACGTTTGCGGAGAGTGACACGTTGAGCCATTGGAAAAGCTAAGAGGGAAAGATGAACAGTCAGTTATTGTCCTTCAAACGTCCTATCCTCCATCTCTGCTGCTCCTTCCACCTTATCCATCTCTCGATAGCCTCCTGCACCAGAATCGTATCTTTTCCCTCCTTACTCTTCGCTTCTTCTTCGTGCATCCATTACCCCACACCTTTATAGACAGATGGCACGGAAATTCGAACTCACATCGATTGATATACCTATTCAAGACAAAACATTGTTAGAACTACTTCATAAGTGATAAACTGTAGGAGCATACCTTGAGTCTTGAGGTCGTTGAGGCCGGCGCCGATGCTATATTGGGTATCGTACAGGGCAAGATTGGTGTGGCTTGAATGAACTGTGCAGTGTCTCGGCAGTAGCCGATGCCGGGAATGGCCGAAATCAGTCTAATACAGTGTCTCACCAAGACGTCATGACGGTGGTCAGTTGGACTGAATATACCCTTGATTTAATGTCAGAGGGCTGCTTCTCTGAGTTCACAGTATGTTTAATGTGAGGAAGTCGACGAGGAAGTGGTACGATTGATATTATATGATATGTATGACATTTCTGGGATTTCTAACCAGCGTATCATGGTCAACATAGTCTCCCGCAGAAAAGATGAAGGAAGGCAGTCATTCCGTAAAAATAATGTGGTCGATATACCACGATGCAAACAAAGCGTCATCATTCTATTCGCCTTTCGTTGAATAAGCAAGCAAAGTGTCGCTTATCCCATCCCTCGCTCGCTCGCCATACTTCCATTGTAGGGGTTCACGCAAACCTTCTAGTCTTCACCATCCTCTTTGTCACGCAAACGTCCTACCTTTTCATCGACCTTGAGGTGAAAGTGATTGATCGGCCACAGCACAAAGTCATGGAAGCGTTGACAGCGAACCCTGTATTAAGATATCTACGGGGGTAGCGCTTTTACAGGGATGGTGGGGAGGATGGATGAGGCACCGGTGCTTCGAGTATAGTTTTGAAGGGACCGAGATAAAGAAAACATTTCAGAATATAACAAACAAAGGCTTTCTGTGAGTGAGCTCCTGGGATGACCAGTATTTCCATGGATTTTCTAACCAGGCCCGACCAGAAATATAGCGAAGCGTTTCTGTTCACTCTTTTTGTTTCTCTGTTATTCCATACCATCATCGTCCTGTTTGGTGCTCCGATATCCAGGTGAGCTGTCCACCTACTTGAACCCTTGACATCTGAGGGTATTGATACAATAGGTCATAGCTACCCTTTTCACACCTGCTGGCCTGTATCGTTCCCTTTCTGACGGTGTTCACGCCCACATTGACTTTAGGGCACCCCTCTCCAGACACGAAGGCTTTGAATAATAGGGACATGGATCCTCATGACTAAAACATGTTCCGTTTGCTACAGTGGTCATGGTACAGTCTCTGCTTTGATCAACTACACGAAGTGTCAATTGACCTTCCGAATCTGGTAGCCGAAAACATTGATGTAACACAGTTGGCACCGGATTCGTAACGTACAGACCGCCCATCCTACGCCCATCCGATCGTGACGTGCGTTCGCATCAGCGAGTTCTGACTGATTTAAATCTACCATGAATTCAAAAATTGCTTTTGATGGCAACTGGAATCACTGTCTTCCTTCCTATCCTGATCCCAAGGTTCTCTGTCACCACAAACGACCACACTTTCGTGCATATCTAGTTGCTCGCTCCTCTTTCGTCACTGTCACTTTACGGTCCCTTTCCAACGAGCAGAATGTCTTCTCCCACTGAAACTATCCCTCCTTTCGGCCAGATGAATCTAACCTGCATGTGGCTGGAAACAATTTTATATGGTATGTACTTAGATATTGCTGAGCAATCGCGGAACAACTGACCTTTCTACTATCCATACACCAAAAATCCCAGGTATCAAGTGAGTTTATTCCCATTCAAGGTATTTTCAACTGTTAACAGCATTCTTCCGATGTGAAATAGCCTTGTATTATATGGCGGATGCGTGCACGTCTTGGTGGGGAAACGTGTTGGTGCTCATAAGTAAGAGCAATATTTCGGATTGACTTGTACTGAGTCTGAAGTCGTGGTCTCTAGGATTCTATTAGCCGCTTCGACATTGTCAATCTTAATAGCCACTGGGCATGTCATCATTTCATTTTTGCAATTGCTTCACGCATTCACAGATCCAGCCATCCTGGCTATTCCCAATGGACCTGACATTTACTTGGGCACGAACACTCTACAGTTTGTCAATGGAAGCCTTTACATCTCCAATGTGTGTTTCCTTTCCCCACGAATAGTAAACAAACTGATTCTTTCTCTAGCTTTGCCTTCAAGATTACCTCTTGGTATCAATCATCATATGGTCGCTCTGAATAATTTTACTAAAGTGTTGAACAGATATGGAGATTCTACGTTGTTTGGAATTTCAATTGGAAGTTTTGCATTTTCCCAGTATGTGGGTTGATATGCATGAAAGAATGTACCTGACATTGCGTCCTAGGTTTTGTTTCAGACTATACAATTTGGTAAGTACTATAATCATCTATCCCTGCTTTTTTTGCGGACCTATTTTTGGTAGCCGTTGCAATCACTGCCGACGCACACCTTTTCGGGCCAGGCGCAAGTATTCTGTCGCCCGGTGTCTTCCCCTTGGCTATGACAGGCTGGTCGATGGATTCTTTCATCAATGTTTTCGCAACATGTGGGATCGCGTACCGACTCTGGAAGGCAGGAAGGAAATCCTACGAATTCGGCGGGCGATATACGTACAAGTCCACCATGTTCATGATGATAGAATCAGGTATCCTCGCTGCACTATGCAGCATCATCTTGCTCTGTCTTTTGGCACGCGGAAACGTTGCAGGAAATGTGGGAACCAATTTTCACACACAACTCGCCGTGAGCATCTTTCGTGACAGACGTCCTACTTCTGTTTTCCTGACTTAGACCATTTCCGTTGTGAAACAGTCGACTATTCCTTTCCTCATTATTGTGCGAGTTGGATATGGTCTCCAACATGGAAAAGACGTTCGTACCACCACGTTCACCAGAGGTACCACGACATTGCCGAGGTTCTATACCCCTCCACAGGTCGACAACACTAACATTGAGTTCTCTTCCACCGGTACTGGAAATTTAGAGATTATGGCCTACAACGCAGACAAAAGGGAAAGTGTAATAATGTTAACTGACCAAAGTACTGAAGGCTGACTCATGACAGTAATGTTCAAGATTTAACTAGTCACGAGTATATATGATTAACACGAAGTTATACAGTTGCGTTCCTGTAGACATAAAAACGTATAGTTGATCTTAGTGAATACATAAATATTTGTAGTAGTCCACTTGTAGTCCAGCAAGCCATAAGTGAACAAAACCGGCCCTACATGAACTGCGACGAGGAAATCCAGAAATCAATTCTAGTCACCTCTGGGACCAGGAATGCCCGCCCGGAAAGCAAAACTTGCAAAAGCTCCTGCCAGCCAACCAGTACCACACTCAAAAGATGTATCTCTTCAACTTGAAGCCCGTTTCTTTCCCCTCGCTCGCTATACATCCATTGTAGGGGTTCACGCAAGCCTCCTGGTCTTCACCGTCCTCTTTGTCCCGCAAACGTCCTACCTTTTCATCGACCTTGAGGTGAAAGTAACCGATCGGCCACAACACATACTCTTGGAAGCATTGACAGCGAACCCTGTATTAACGCTTGCGTGGATATGTGCAGGAGTGGCGGTGTTGCAGGGATGGTGGGGAGGATGGATGAGGCACTGGTGCTTCGAGTATAGTTTTGAAGGAACCGAGATCGAGAAGACATTTCAGAGACAGGAATTCAACAAACAAAGGCTTTCTGTGAGTGAGCTCCTGGGATGACTATTTCCATGAACTTTCTAACCGAAGCTGGACCAGAAATATGGCGAAGCGTTTCTGTTCACTCTTTTTGTTTCACTGTTATTCCATATCATCATCGTTCTGTTTGGTGCCCCCATATTCAGGTGAGCTGTCCACTTCAATCCTTGGCGTCTTGGGGGTATTAATACGATAGGTCACAGCTATTCTTTGCACACCTACCTGCTGGCCTGCATCGTTTCCTTTCTGACGGTGTTCACGCCCACATTGACTTTAGGGTACCCCTCACTTGGTCCAGACACGAAAGCTTTGATAAATAGGCTGACATGGATCAGATTGTTTGCTGAGCTATCGTGAGTTTCTCACTCGCAGAGCCATATATGATTGTTCATCGCTTTCTCCGTTTCTTCTAGACCCCGGAATCCTATGGAAAGGGCTATGGTATATCCAGCTGTCGGGAGTATGCTTGGATGCTGGTCTGGTGCCATTCCCATTGCTCTCGACTGGGATCGGCCGTGGCAGGTTGGTTTTGATATGTTGGAGCGTTTCTTTGCACCCATCCTCATCACTTTCTTCTCGTCAGGCTTGGCCATTGACACCGCTGTTCGGTGGTATAATGGGTCACATCCTAGGCTCGTTCTTGGCTCTTGCCGTCAGCTTAGTGCAGTGGCTTGCACAGGAACATATCAATTCACAAAAACCTCCAAAAGAGAAAACTATTTGATGCCGCTACTCCTATTCGGACATTTATACCAGTCTAAATTCTACAGATATACTTCTTCTATTGGATATCATCTCTAGAACTACGGGCTTCCGGCTGCACGAAGGTCACCTATGGATTGTGTGACGTAGTCTGGCACAATACTAGATGCATTAGGACCTGTGATGTCCTTTTCTGATGTTATACCTGATGGTATTGTTCAGAGACAAAGGTTACGACGAAGCGGTGTGAATTTCATACCGGTAAGTACCAATAATGTCGATAGTCCTCCGCCCTGTCCAAATAATATATCGGTGTTCAAGCGGTCTCCCACCATGATGGTACGTTTGGGATCGAAATTTACCCTTGCAATACGATCATTGAGTTAAGACGAATCATTTGAAGTCTTTGAAACTGACTTGGCCTTGATACAATCCAGCATAGTAGTTGCAGGCTTGCCTATACTTATTGGATCTCTGTCTAGAGCAAAGCGCAAAGGTGCACTGATTGCGCCTGCTCCAGGCAACAACCCATCGGCACTGGGATATGTACTATCTTCGTTTGTGACTAGAAATTGACAGCCGGGGTTCCGGGTAAGGTACTGGAATGCTTTCGATATCTTCGTATAGTTGACATGAACGTCGAGTCCACACAGCACAGCGCCTACGGTGGGATCGAGGGTGAAGTTTGCCAAGGAGAACGGTTCGACTGTACAGTCAGCGGGGTCCTAGTAGAGTTTGGTAAGTGATAAGATTGAATGGTGGGCTGATCGACTGACGGTTCCGCCTATGAATGATACACCTTCCTCTCGCAGTTCTTCTTCGATACCTGACATACCGATCACATATACCTTCTTATCTTTCGGTAGCTTCATCACAGATGAGATATAGACGGCAGACGCATAGGCAGATCCGAATATTTCATCCTTCATAGAGGTATTTGTACTTGCGATTATGGACTGAAGAGACGGGGAATTGGCATACCACAGAAGCTACGACGCCCAGTTGATCGAATTTGCCCTTGTAGCTCTTGCGGGACTTGCTTGCGTTGTTAGTTACAAACAGTATCGTCTTTTCTTGAATTCGAAAAGAGATGTCAAGTCAGTGAAGTATACCTAACAGACTATAGTTCTGGACATACTTCGACTTCTGAGAATGTGCAGCATATCGATAGCACCATCAATCAGGCGATCTCCGTGCCATAGCACTCCATCGCAATCAAACATCCAAGTATCGTACTTGTCTATGAGAGCATCATATTGCTCTGGGGACGATAATCGTATACTCATGAGCAGGCGGAGGATGTAGGTAAAGACACGAGAGTCGATAGTAGCGGTTGCGGCCCGGTTAGAGCTGTACTGTACCGTGACCTCGCCACGCTGTCACATCATGTGATGTTATTGGTCACAATTCAAGCTTTTCAGGTCGCCATGCTCACTCCCGACCGTGACATATTGTTATGCTAATGTTTCTGCCAGTGTAACCTGCAACACTTACGCATGCCTGCTACAGTCATTACCAAATGCACTGTCTTACCCGCCCCAGCCAACTTGCTGGGACACAATAATGTGACTTTGAACTGGCTAGCTACGCTTTTATTTCTTTCCGTTCCTGTACAGGACAAGAAAACATGTTTCTGGCGTGGATATGTCGAGGATTAGACATGTGTGATACTCAATTGGTGGGTGCAGACATCCTTATCAGTCATTCTCTGGATATCATGCTTCTTCCGAATGCCGAACTTATACTACAGGTCTCTTGACAGGTCTTATCACATTTGTACCTTTAATCTTTGGCTGTTTTCTTTGCCTTGTCTTATCGCCTTTGTCTTCGTTCTGTCTTCCCCATCATGGTTGCAGCTTTGCCATCCCGTAGGATACATGGCAGTGTCTGTCCTAACAAACATGAAGAGCCTCTCTTTGACAACACACTCGTGGATACATCACAAGAGCATTCTTTACACCGAGGACTCAAAGCCAGACAAATTTCCATGATAACGGTATGTATCTTCTTATTCTCACTTGCTTTTATTTGACGTCGAAAATTCAACATAGCTCGGTGGTTCCTTGGGCACTGGTCTCATTATTGGATCTGGTACAGCCTTAACTCGAGGAGGTCCACTAGGGCTTTTTGTCGGATACTCATTTATGGGACTCATCTGTTATCTTGTGATGATTTCTTTGGGTGAAATGGGAGCATATCTACCTCACAAGAAAGGATTTGCAGGCTATGCAACGAGATATGTGGATCCTGCCTTCGGATTTGCCCTTGGATGGAACTATCTCTTCAAGTATTTCATCCAGACGACAAATAATGTTAACGCTGCTGGCGCTGTGGTTCAATACTGGACGCTATCCGTTCCTATTGAGGTGTGGATGGGTAACGTCCTTTGTCTGTATCTTCTCCTCACGGCATTAATTGCTTTTCACTTCGTAGTAATCTACATTGCGATTAGTAAGTTCCGCCAAATACTTGCTACCCTTGGTTAACGCGTTGTAGTCTTCTCGGTTAATCTTTTAGGCATTCGTTTCTTTGGAGAGTTTGAGTTCTGGTCTTGCAGCATCAAAGTTATAGCTCTTGTTGGCCTGATTTTGATGGGACTCGTTATTGACCTTGGTGGAAACCCTCAAGGTGACCGCATCGGCTTCAGGTACTGGAGATACCCATATGGTCCTATGGGTACTTACCTCCTCGATCAAGTCCATAATTCACCCCTGTCGATGTTTCTCGGATTCTGGAGCACGCTGACCACCGCTCTATTCTCTTACATTGGCACAGAGTTGATTGGGGTCACTGTAGGCGAAGCCCAAAATCCACGGAAGAACATTCCCAAGGCCATAAGGAGAATGTTCATCCGAATTCTGGTATTCTATGTCGGCGGTACATTTGTCATCAGCTTAACTGTGCCAAGTACAAATAATGTAGGTGCAGTAATAAGCTATGGCTGGAAGCTTATTGAAAGTTGTCTAAAGACACTCTTTGTTGCGAATACTTCCAAAGCAGGTGCTGCGGCTTCGCCTTTTGTTGTAGGTTAGTAATGCTCTATTCTGGTCGATTTACTTCGACGCGTTTTTAACACCGCAACAGCTACCACCATAGTCGGGATAAAAGTTATAAATCATGTTATCAACGCCGTCGTTCTTATATTTGTGCTAAGTGCATCAAATTCTGATTTGTATATTGGTTCGAGAACACTGTATGGCCTCGCTGTGGAGCGAAAGGCACCTCGGATATTTGCCAAAGTTAATCGCATAGGAGTTCCCTGGCCAGCATTGATACTTTGTACTTCAGTATGTTTTTTGACTTTCTTGAATGTTAGTTCTTCAAGCTCCGTAGGTGCGTACATGTTATCGCTCGACATGGTGGAGGTTCATGAGTTATGTAGCGTTTGGTTGGTTTGCAAACTTGATCGCAAGTTTCGGAGCCATAACATGGATGTGTATATCTTACACCCATATGTAAGTCAAAAAAGTGGATTTTCTTCTTTCGCATTGTACATCGCGCCGCTGACTTGGATGATCACGAAGAGCCTTCATGAAAGCTTTGGCTGCCCAAGGGGTGTCTCGTGATACTCTTCCATACAAAGCACCGTTTCAGCCTTATGGTTCCTGGTTTGCGTTAGTATTCACTGGAATTGTACTTCTCTTCAATGGTAACTGTACATCCTTATGTTTGAATGCTCCCATGAACTCTTCTTGTAGGCTTCAGCACCTTCATACCATTTTCGTCCGCTACCTTTCTGACGTAAGTCGTTCCAGAAGATACGTGGGACAGCTTCTCATGTCTACCGTATAGGTCATACATCGCGATCCCGATATTTTTGGTGCTCTGGCTAGGCTACAAGGTTTTCTGCAAGACTAAAACTATCCCCGCGTCACAAGTAGACCTGGTGACTGGTAAGAAAGAGATCGACGAAGAAGAAGAGCGTTTCATAGCTGAGGAAAAGTTGTTGGGTACAAAGTCCGTGATGGGAAGAGTATGGGATGCCTTATGATATGGTTTATCAGCGTAGCGCCGGTGGAAGGTCATAGTAGAAGATTTAAGGTGTGGATTGCACCCTTCCTTCATATTTAATTCCCTTGTGGATGTGATAGATAAATACAGATGGGCCTACAGGCATGTCATTTCTCAAATGTCGTGGAAATCTTTAGCTGGCTTATCTATGCCTCATGTGAAAATCGGTCATTCAAGATCCATGATCCGGTTTTTAATATATAGCCGCCTGGCTGGCGTAAATACCCCATGCGCAAGTAAAGGCCGATTCGGATTGTTTGAGTTTAAAAGAAGATCTATATTTGCTCGTGTAAGCATGGCCTTGTTCACCATCATCTACTTGAACTTGAAAAGGCGTGTATAGACCTCGGCATCGTCCATAATCTGTAGTGACCCATTAAGTCAACAACAAGCGACATGAACGGATTGTTCGAGTTAGTTGGGGCCGTCGAAGGCTGCGGCCAGTTGATTTCATGTCGATGCAAACAGGAAAGCTCTTTGCCAGCATCACATCGTCACGGGATATCCTGACTGATCATTCTGATGGCATAGTAACGATTTACTTCTTTGACGCTGAACAAGCGGGGATCTCCATAATTGAGCCCCATTTCACTTTACGCTGACCATGGAGAAGTGAGTCAACCTCTTGGGTCAAGTACAAACCACGGCTGCCGCTGTCGCCGAGCGAGATCGATATCTAGTGGATTTTGTACACAATAATATCGGGTTTGTCCCGTGACAAGTTAAATGACGGTCCAAACTCCTTTGGTCATGAACTCTCTTATCGTTCAGAGTATATGACTTGCGCTTTCTGACCTCTCCGCTCTCCTATCAATCGTGCCTCGCCCTATACCCGA
Source organism: Serpula lacrymans var. lacrymans S7.9 (assembly GCF_000218685.1). Taxonomy (NCBI): domain Eukaryota; kingdom Fungi; phylum Basidiomycota; class Agaricomycetes; order Boletales; family Serpulaceae; genus Serpula; species Serpula lacrymans. The sequence goes on along the minus strand of NW_006763294.1, from coordinate 2,726,358 downwards.
ACATCGCTATGAGCATAAATTGCCCGTACAGCTTCTGCTGTCACAATTGATTGAAAACCCGGACACGGCATAGTCTAATGGATTACAGCAGTTTGTATTAACATAACCTACATAGGATTAGATAAAACATAAAAATAAGGGAGAAGATCGTTAGAAACACTCGTCGCTTTCAATCATAAGTTTTCCACTGTTTCGACTGGGTTTCACGCTAGTTGCTGGCCAATTGTGCGCGCCTCTATCGGCTGCTTTAGGAGACTCCCGGTGCTTGACTTGCTTTCGCTGCGGCGTTTCTGGCTCCCTAAAGTAGATTTTGCGTAGATCCAAATTGTCGAGCTCGATTTGCCACCTTAGCTCGTCTCGAATGGTGCTTTCGATTTTCTCCATGCAGGCCTTCATCTTTCCAATACCCACGTAAAGTACCGCCGAAACCATACTCCGTGTTTCTGCAGACATGGTGAACATGAGGCCTTTCTTTGATTGTAGGAATGTCGTGGGATATTGTGCCTGGCTTGCTCGCAGTGAGGCAGGTGTCTTGTCAGTCACATCTGGAATGCGTGTTGTCACTTGACGTCCTCGGATCCGTCCCAGCTGGCCTTTAGATAACAGCACCGCGTCCAGTCCGTGTATTTGTCTTAACTCGGTCAACTAACACGTGTGGAAGTTAGTGCTGAGATTACGGCATAACAATGAACGATCGTACGAGTCGAACGTCCGCGATCACCACTTTCGTCTTGACATCATGTAAGTGGAGATAAGATATGCAAGTTTGTAAAGTCTCTACTCCAGGATGGTGTGGTGTTGCTGGGCCCAGGGTTTTCCTTTTCCGTTCAAACCATTCTAGTAGCTGGATAGAGGGTGAGCGTGAATCGCTGGGGTGGAGATGGAGGGAGAAGCCTACCGGGCTCATACTCATCGTCATAACTGTAGCCCCAGCTTCGACACAGGCAGAACTGTGGACAATTCCAGAAACCAAAGTAAGGTTGACATATATGGAGCTGTTGTTGACCAGGTCTCGTGCCGCATGAATCCCTTGCTCCGTCGCAGGAATCTATATTGTATTATTGGAGTGAGTTCAATACGGTATCAGCCTATTTATACTCACAGTGATGACCACTCTATCACGCGGTACCCCAAACTTCTCGAACCGTCCTACCAAAGACTTGGCTTGACGTACCATGGCAGCGGTGTTATCATATAAGCGGGGATCAATGAACGTGAACATGGGCCCTGGGACAAAGTCTAGCATCGCTGTTCCAAGTTCGACCAACTGAGGGGTAGTGATAGCCATGTCAATGTATTTTGAGCGGGAGGATATATTTGGCGGTAGAGAAACTTACGAATTGTTCTATCGCGGCTCTTGTCAGTACTTCTTCGCTCATGTTAGCTCTTAAGGAGAAGTGTTAGCTGCGATGCAAATAAACCAATTAAAGCGGGTTCATTACCTCGCCTCAGTCACACGTTTGACTGCCACCCATGCGTGATAGTAGATATCATTCGTTTCTAGTGACTCGAACAGATTTTCCGGAGTTACTGTACTTCCATGGAGGTCATGAAATGAAAGACCTGTGTAACACGCGTCAGTGACTACACGTACCAATGGCAGCTTGAGCTCACTTTCTAGGTCAAGGGTATTTGCTACAATACTGACACCAGACACATTGTTTGTACCTGAGATAGATTCAAACTGTGCATATTCCATCGAATCTTTCAAGTCTACGCGTGTTGTCGGACATGACTTCTCCTTTGAATCGAAGAGGGCGGACAACTCAGTGGTTGGATGGAAATGATCGTGGATAAGGGCTTTGACGATTTCACTTGCTCCATCGAGCTGAAAGTTATGCATGACTACAATGCTTCAGAGTTGATGGCTTTACGCAGTCACGCAAACCATAGTTTTGTAGGTTCCAGGGTGGCCAAAGCATACATGGTGGCCAGAGAAATGGTGGCCGAAGACCAGAAAGAGGCGGATGCCACCCACCATTGTCAGTCCATCAAGCCAGGCAAAGCGCAGATGGTCCACATTTCGACTACCCGCCAAACAAGCGGAATACCTAAGACGTTCCACAAGCAATGGCATGCCCTGCTCGTCCCTATGTAGATGTACAGCCTCAAGTGGGCAAAGGATCTACAAAGTTAGTACCACTGAGATCCAGTGTATCGCATAATTTTCCGCGGAGCATGGCCTCCTTCTCCTTGATATCGGGCTATGGGAGAAGAGACATGAGGAGGGTGCGTCCCTGCCCTTTCACTTACCTGTGAGTGTCCAAAAAAAAGGATCGGATCAACTCCAAGGTGAGGCTAGTACCATGCATATCAGCATCAGCACATACTACTAACATTGACAAGGCTCCGGGATAAATGCAAGCATAGCCATCATCATAGTCTCATGTAACGTTTCACCCGACGGATCCGCTGTGCGCAACACGACTATCAATGAACACAAGGTTGCATAGTATCAACTTGGTAGGGCGCTGATGCGGAAGCGTTTTTGTTAACTAAAATCAGCGTTAGTGGCCAGTGAATTGAAGGTGCGGCGTTGGCGGAACTTTTGAGAAGCCCAAATGGAAGAATCTTTTTTTCCCCCTTCAATATGGACATGGCTCCATGGATGGCGCCCGAAGCTGAAAACGTTTCAGAAGCGGCTATAGGTATGAATCTTACTTACTAGACAAAGAAATATGGGACAGTTACTTTGTCGCCGTTCGGACTGGAATCTGTCAGTTTATGTTTAGATTGCGGTCGCTCGCTGGGCACTGATACAAACGCGACGGGAGTGATTAATAATGAAACAAAAAGAACGACGCCGACGATGTCTCGACACCTTGGAACGAGCTAGGTCATATTTGGTACATACAAGGAAGCCAATCATGAGTATTGTTGGAAGATTGCATGATGGGAATCATCAACTGTGCATTCTGTTTCCATCAGAAGAACACAGCCAAATGGATCATAGCTTCACCAGAAATGAAATCTTTCGTTCTTTTTCCCGTCGTCTCGCCCCGGCGTTCGAAGACTGGAGAGAAAAACTGGGGAAGAAGGTGCAAAGGTTCGATTGAGTGATGGTAAAGACTCGGAACTAAGAACCAAGGGTAAGCATTCAAAGAAGGAAATGTGCAGATTTCTAGCGATATGCCCAGTTGGGGCGTGTACGAACAACTATACGTAAACGTGCGTAAGGCTGGCTAGCTATAGCTAAGTTCGTAAAGATCTGGAGAAGATCGCCGGATGGTTCTGGCTGATCCTGTACAACGGATAACGGACATGACAGCTAGTATGTTTACCAAACCATTGACCGCATCATTGTGCAACTCTATGAGCTAAACCACTGAACAAAACATCGAGCTGTGTATCCAACATGCTAATAGACAACTATATGACTCGGGAGTATACTACATGAGGATGCATGTGCATGATTCCATGGAATTGCGCTAGTAATAATAAAGTGTATACAGTGGAATATTAATGAAAATATGTAAGAGCTCTATATATATGATGCATGAATAAAACGAGAGGAGACTAGTAGGCTGCGAGACATGACGATAGCGATAAAGCACAAGGGTATATTCTACATTAAGAAAAATGAAAGCACAGCAAAGAACATCTACCGATGCACCTGAGCCCGCTCAGCAGAATAGGTGTGCCAACTGTCCAGATCAGGTTCTGGTGCTGTTTGTGCGAATGGAGGGAGCGTGGTCTGGTAGTGACCAGAATGACCGTGGCCGTTATGTGTATGATGGTTCGACTGCTGCTGTTGCTGCTACACAGTAAAAATCACTGGTTAGTAAAGCTTCGGCGAAATACACGTGAGGTACATACACCAAAATTTTCATCCTCCACCTTCACTGACCCATAATGATTTGAATGGGAATAATTTGACAACGCGTGATGAGAGAGTGAACTTGGACGATGATTGAGGGGGGAATGAGACGACGGCTGCATTTGGGCCGGCTGCTGGTGGGGTGAAACAGAACAAAGCGTCACTAGGATCCCAAAAGCTCTCGAAAATTTTCCAAGGACATTACGTCACTAGGAAGAGGGAATAACACTCGCCGAAAATGGGGGACTTGAAGTAGAACTTGAGCCAGAGGGCGTGTTTGGCATTTGGAACGCCGGCCCATGTAGGCTGAACAGTGACGATGATGAATTTGTCACATGGTTCGAAGAATTGTGGTGAGAGGGAATGTTGTTATAGTGGTGCGACAAAGGTTGAGGGATGGTTAGTGGTGGCGGTCTAGAAAGGTTGTCGGTATGCTGATCAGGGCCCTAGGGCAAGCATGATGAGTAATCTAGGAATGTGAGGAATAAAAGGCGGTGAAAAAGAATGCGTGCCGGTGAACGCGTGTTGTTGTACGTGTAAGAACGACGAAAGAAACGAAAAGTACCATATAGAGGTCGTCAGTCATTTTGCGCTTTTTGAGCTCGCGATCACAACTGCGAGAGTCGTGGAACGCAGGTAGAGACGGCCGTCGATAGTCAGACGAGAGATGATGATTTCTGTGGTCGGGCTCGCCAAGCAAACGCCTGAGCTCGTCGTTCTCTTTCTGCAGTCTGACATTTTCTTGTTCGAGCTCGCGGATTTTTACGAGCGGTGGTGGTAGAGTGGCGACCTGGTCTGGTGTGAAGCCCAGGGCTGTCTGGAGCTTTGTGACGGTCTGCTCAAGCTGGAGTAGGTGTAAGCGGATAAACGCGGTGGGAGTCGCGACAAAGAGCTACCTGTTCGATGTAAGCCTTTCGCTTTGCGCGATGCCTAGCTTGGGCCTTTGCATTACGGCTGCGTTCTGGACGATCAGACTGTGACGGTAGAGATTCAGAGGTAGCGTGAGCCATTGAGGACATGTAACGTTATAACGTAACTGTGAGAGGGAAGGAGGTCGGGGTTTCGATAAAAAGGACTGGTTATTATAACTTGTCGAGTGACGCCCAGCGGACATGCACTATGCCTAATCGGACGTAGCCTCGGATTCCGGATTATTCGCTTTCTTCAGTCAGCCGACTTGTCTTCACCTCGACCCTGCACAAAATGCGCTGGAAATGCCCGCAAAAACTCTTCGGTCATCTCAAATCAAATCTCAATAAAAAATCTTCCCGAATCTCCCTTTAAATATACTTTCCACTTCCATCGAACTCTCTTTTTCGTCCCTTTTTATCCGCGCCCAATCTCTCCATTTCTGCCCGCCTCCGGCCTCTCTGGGCACCGTCGTCTCCCACGGCGGCTCCCCCGCGCAGACACGATCCCACTCGTTGTGGTGCGCCTTGAAACATATTTTCTCCTTTCACAGAGAAAGCTGTCGGCAAGCTGCGGCGGTTGCATCAACCGCAATGCCGCTGTACCTCACGGTTGGCTGGTTCGTTGATCCCCGATCACTACACCACAATAATAAAATAATTACTCCCGCGTCGTCCCAATTAGGCATCTTCTCATATTATTCAAACCCCTACCCCGCGACACTCCCCATTCTTTCGTTACCAGTATTTCGACACCCTTTGCTCCTGCACCGCCAGCATCGTCTGCAGCGAGCATCGCAGTGTGCTCAGCATGTAATAATCATGCTAGCGCTTCATATACGCACACTTGGGTGCAGACCACGCATTAACACGGCTAATTCCAATTCAATAGCCCACTGGCTTCGCAGAATCTGTCACCTGAACTAGTCGACCAAATTGTCCAGGTATTGTCAGCCTCCGCACTTCATGGACTGCGATCCCTTTCCTTCGGCCTAGCTCAGTCCCGTTCCTAATATCCTTCTTTTTGTCTTTTTAGGATTAAGCGCAATCTATCGGCCGCTCTACATATCGCAACCCCGTTAGCTGCTTCACTTTACGCATCAACAAGGATACCTATCCAAAGTGTATCCATCCCTATCATCTTAATACTCCTGTGCTTTGACGTCAAATACACACTTTGACATCGGCACTGGCTCACTCTTCCTTTATCGGTAGTAATCGGCTTCACGGCGGTTATATTTTGCGCCCTTTTTGGCTCAATTCGTCTCTCTTGCAACGTGCAGGCAGGGTTTCTTTCGGCTATTCTGCGACACTGAGTATTTTGTTATAACCATCCCGCAGCTTGGGAAAAAACCGTATCCTAGCCATTTATCTGTCGGTTTCCAAGTTGCATCGCGGACTTGGCGTGGCCTCGTTGGCGAGATCCTCAAGATAGTAGATAATGGTATCGCCTCTTCTCACTGCACTGTCCTTTCTTGTTGCTGAGCGCCATGAACACTCCGCGGCTTTCTGTTTGATTGTGCATCCCTTTCGATACTCGACACGATCTAACCAGTTTTGCAAGAAATGTCGCTTGATGAGTCTCCTGGCCCTGTATCTCTAAACACTGCCGACATCTTTTTTGTTCTTACTCCCCGTTATTGCCTGCACCCTCAAGTCCATCGCGCACGACGAACACGCACTTCGTTCTACGTTTCCCTCTAGCCCTTCGACCCACGACTTTCGAAGGTCCGTGCCTGGCGGACAACCCATCTACATCTACTCGTCGCTATTACGGTTATCATACTAACTCATAATGCTCAAATCATATCGCCGTCTGCAGGAGAAGTTATATAGGAACCCCATTGGTCCCTATTCATTCGGCAACGTCCGATCGAGACTGCACTCCCACGTAAGGGCTGTGCGACTTTGCTTGAAATTGACATGGTGAACATTTCTCACTGATAAACCGGTGGCGGGCTAACTCGTGTTTGATCTCGGACTTCCCTTTAGAAGGCACATGAAAAGCTCAGGATTCCTACCTGCTGTAGAGTATGTTTCTTCTCATACTTATCATCTATGATTTGCCGATGCGTATCGATAAAAATTATGTTTAGGGCGGTAGAGTGGGTCAAGCATGGGATCTCATGTAGCTGCTGTGCCACGTTCTTCATACCAACAAGATGATGAACATGATGAGCCCTGTGGACGACCAGAACGTACGGAGTAAGAACAAAGGCTGGGGGACCATTCAACGGAACAAGGAATGGAGTCATCAAAAAACCGACCGAAAATGCGTCCGACCACGGAAGTTCTGATGAGCATGTGGGGTCTTCTTTGATCTTCCCTTCTCCCAATCCACTCCCAAATTGAATATCACTCCAAAGTGGCAACCGCGCCCGTCAGCGCCAGTTCATTGACCAACCGCAGTAATTTGGCCGAATGTGAAGTTTTTCCTTGCCTTCGGACCAGAAAGCGCGTATTTTTGGGTGCGCTGAAGCCTGTCACCAGCGACGTGCTCCGTCGATTTGATCTTGCTTGGGGGAGATTGGTAGGATATGGATGATGGAGTACCCAAATCAAATTGACATGGCCAGTATGCACATGTTGTTCCCAAGCTGGCCACACCACCTGTCCTATGTCCAAGGAATTCTGGCCTTCCGTGTTCTGATATTTAACCTGATAAAGCAGTGATATCTAGCCGAATACACGGTGGAGTGTTTATAGTCAGGCCTACATACATCATTAATGCGTAATAGAGTACCGTGTGAGATTTACAGTGCTCTCGAGTGGTGTAAAGACAGGGCAGCTGAGGAGGACTGTCCTTCAGGCCTCAGCGCTCATCCCTCGCGAGAAAGAGCATGATCGAGAACAACAGTGAACGGCCATCAGATCGGCGACAGTAGTAGGTAACTATCTAAGAATCATATCCCGTTCAAGCACGGAATTCAAGTATTGGTCCAATCAATAACGTACTCCAGCATCTAAATGACTCTGGAATAATGTCACCATTATGTACAAAAATAGGTGTGCAATTGCCGCTTACAAAAAGCTTTGGAGGTGGCCATAGGATGTATAATTTCAGAACAGTGCCGCTATCCTTGTTTTGCGCTGTCAAGAAAATCGGATGCCCGGATGGAAGAAGAATAGAAGCCTCCAATGTCGCCCGAAGAGCGACTTTCCCAGACACAGCTCGACAATGAGTCTAGCAAGATCCTTGAGTGAATGATGGAGAATGATCATTCGAGTTGTAGTCTCGGGCGCAGTATTGGCCACTGCGACTAAGTCATGGTTGGAAGGTGGATGCACTTACGATTATGACACGATGAAGATGGCATGACGATAACCCACCAGTCCAAGCCTTGATTCCTGGTCCAGAATCACTGTGCGCCGCGCCATCAGACCGCCGCATCAGATATCCAGTCGCATTCACATCATATGCCTGCCCTGGAAGATAAAAGACCAATGAAGTGAAGCTCAGGCCCGAGGCTATACCTAACTAGTCAAAGACTTTGCTCACTTTGGATCGCTAAATTGGAGCCCGAAGTGCTCAAAGAGTTGCCCGCCGATCAGCTAGCTACCTATCATCTTTGCTAAGCGGAGATCAGAAATTAGAGGCCTGAAGTTGGCGGGAAAAACAAAAGTTGTCATTGCAGGGTACGCCGTCCCTGACCTGCGAAAACGTCAAAAGTGCTTGTACGCTGGGACCCTAGTAGCGTGGTTGTGGAAGGAACTCCAAGTGGATTTGAGGTCGCGTGTTCCGTGCTTATCAGATTAACCCCGCCTTCCCAATTTTTTTCTCCCCAACTTTACAGGTGTCGAAATATTTTGGAACTCGAAATAACGCCGCCGGCAACAACATTCTATCAGAAACAATGATTTTTCCAGAGGATGCGGTGACAAGAGGCTCGTGTTTTGGTTGCGCTCCCCGAACTCGTGTATGGATGGAATGTCATTGGCTGCAGACATGCGGTATGAGCTGCGTGGGATTGTGACCCGACAGCATCGGTATACTAGCGCCCGCCTCGAACTCTGGCTCCTCTTTGACCCTCCAATAGCGGAAGACGGCTACAGCATGTGCTTGGGATCATAAGTGTCACGTCAAATGCCATTCGTCCAACACAAAAATTCTCAAACCTGTAACTCCCATGATCTCCACAGAGTTTGATCCGAAAATACTCACTGCGTCACTTTGAAGTTTGAGCGTTTTACAGGTATTAATAGGGATGAATGAGCAGCCTCCACATGGCCGTATCATTCCCAGAGTACCAGCGTCTCAAAGTGCCAGCGTCAGTGTTATGTTTTTTCCTAGCTCGAAGAAGTAAACATTGGATCAACCCACACAAGCGGTAGAGCACTCACCCTGACAAGGCGAGATAGCAAGGACGACAGACAGAACTAACTTGACTGGGTTGTCGCCTTCGCCCTGACCCATTCAAGAACTGAATCTACTAGGCGAGAACACGGCGCGAGAGCGCCACCATCATGATGATTGTCGGAGACTGGCCTTAGTGCCGATACTTTATCTTGGTGTGAAAGACTGGCAATAAATGGACATACGTGCACGATCAGGTGTTGATTCCATGTGTCTATCGATACAGAAAACATAAGTTTACGAGGAGTTGTCTAGTAGAACGCCAAAAACTAAAATACATGGATTCATACTTAGATCATGAACCTTCGTCATCGTCTGAAATAACGATGCGGCCTTTTCTTCGCGTTTCCCGTACAGCGGTAGCAGTCATGAGGTCGTCGCTTTCAGCGGTATCAGGTGAGTGGCTACGATGCTTTGACAGGTCAATTGTTTCTGAATGATCGATAAGATTACTGTGATCTGATTGATCTGGTTGCCCTTCCGGAAGGGGCTTGAGGGAGCGTCTCGTTGGCCGGGGTTTAGGTCGTGGTTTCGGAATGAGCTCCTGTACGGTATCAGGAGCCGCGACGCTTTGAAGGTGGGGTGATGCTAATATATCATCGTTTTCAGAGCTAGGATCGCTATCAGCACCCTCGACATCTGAATTCAAAACCTCCTCGTCTCCCCTCCACTTCTTCTTCCCTCCACCAATGTCTTTCCCGTTTCTTCTGCGCTTCTTGGTGCCCGTCGCTTTCATAGTTGCAATTTTACCAGTTTCAGCTGCAGTTTTGGCGGCTTTTTCCCTCAGTACCTTCTCTTTTTCAAGGAAAGTATCCATGTCTCCGTACTCCTCGTCACTGTCTTCAATGAACTGAGCAGACTTGTATTGCTCCTTTTCTTTTTTCTGCCTTTCCTTTTTTCTTCGCTTAGGTTCATCATCCAGGAACTCCACGTCCGTGTCAGGAGATAGGGAACGTTGTCGTCTTCGCCGACGACGTTTACTGCTGAGCATTTGCGAAGCATTCTTGCCATTGAGGTCAATAGGGTCTTTTAGGTATTGTTCTATCACGTTGAAACTGCGCTGCAGGTCGGATGGTAAGAGGGCAGCAGGCACGAACCACTCGAGCTCGTCAGCATCTATTGCATAACTTCATTCAATATCAACATCTGAAGAAGTCTACATGAACAATTACCTTCACTTAGAATGGAAAAGTTCAAGAGGCGGAACACGAGCTTTATCCGCGAGTTTTTAGTGGCGGCATTAGCGTGCTCGTCATTGATGTAAGGTATTACTGGGAGCAGGTCATTCACTCATATCGTCAAATTTCGATCAGCCACTTACCATAGTCTGTAAATTTCGAGATTGCCTCATCTGAGGGACCTATAAGCTTTGTTGTTTCTTCAAAATCATCGAGATCTTGTCCATCAGCGGCACCTTCCTTATCGTCTGTCTCTTCAACAACTCTTTCGCGCTGGCGAACGACCAGTGTAAGTATCTGGCATCGTTTTAGTTCTAGTTCACTATTTGATTCCAGAAATTAACCTACATCTTTTACCCACTCCACAAGTTCTATCTTTCCTTCTTCGACGAGTGAGGCAACGGCAATACCAATCTGCTCGCTCCAGGAGTAACCTTTCTTCACCTGTACCTCTGGAGGGAAAGCGGTGTCCTCGATCGTTTCTCGGCCTTTTTTGCTCTTCTGATCGGGTTCCCAGCTCGAATATTGTTTCCAATGACCGCGGTTTTTTGGGAAAAACGCCTGATCGTACGATTTCAATATAAAGAAGTCCCGATAAGTCAAGGAGAGATATATACCTCAACAGCCAAAAACGGTTGTTCGGCCATTGCCTTAAAGAATTGGCGCAGGATGAAATTGATAAGATTAACAAGGTCCTTGTACGCTTGCTCTCTCGGAAGCGATCTCTGTTCATCTAGAATGGATTTGAAGAGTATGAACGTCGAGGCCTGCGAAAATGGTTAAATTGGTTTTTTAAACTCAAAGAAATTCGGACGCACGTTGAAAAAAAGGCCCTCCGCTTTCGCTTTGACTGCTTGTCGATGTATCAAACTGACGACCCGTTTCATTTGTTCAGACGATTCGTACTCCTTGTAACGTGCGAGATATGTCAACAGAGTATGTGTGATTTCGGCGTTGGCGAATTTCTGTTTTTGAGTTCAGTTAGCAAAACACCGCACCACGTCGGGTCTATGACTAACCATTTCGAAAGCTTCAAAGGTAAACATTGTCTCGTGAATAACGTTTTCCGCATCTTCAGCGTCTTCTAGGTCTTCTACATCAGGAATGCCATCTTCTTCCGTGAGACCCTTGCCTACCACATCAGTCTCGCATCAGCACTGTAGAGGTTCCGACGTGTGCGGCGTCAACAGGGGTTAGACGTAATAAGGACATACCCTTAGCCCTTGTATTCCTACTTGCTTTCTTTTTCCTCACATACATTTCACCTCGTTGCTTTCCCCAGCACTCGAGCATCCTTATCAAAGCGTGAGAGAGATGTATACTTGAATCCAAGTAGGTGAGTGTTTGTGTGCCTTCTTTGTATGATCGCAGGCTTTCGAGTGCAACGTCCAGGACCTCGCCATTATAAATTAGTTGCTGCTGCAGGATGTCAGCTGCGTCATCCAATTCAGTATCTGAATTCGTTGAAGCGGTCATATTGTCAATGAGAAGTAGGAGTTGCGTTAGACATTCGATTCCGGCTTGAAGCTCTGTCCACATCTTGGGCTATGGAAGATAGTTCTGTTAGCAATGTCATAATATAGTTAGTGAGAACAGCGAACCTTTTCATCCATCGCCTCACGCATGCGTTTCAAGACCCACGTTATCCATCCTCCGTCAGTCACCTCTGCTATCAGGCCTAAGCCCCATTTCCGAGAGTCGTCGCTCGTGGTGTGTTGATTGGTGCGGGTTACCAGGAAAAATTCCAAGAACCACTTCGTGACGTAGAGCAGGCGAAGGTTGTCTTTCTCAGTGATCTTCGGTCGCTCTGACTTTATGTCTTTCAACAACGAAGACAAAAATGCTAAAAATTGTGTGAACACTTGATCGTATAAAAACACATCAGGAATGCAGACTGACGATTGAAGCACGATTCGATAAATTCCCTAGCTAAATTCCGCAGAGTCGCCTTGGCTTCCATAGATAGATTGTCTTCCCTGGTGAGCTCATCGACTTTGTTTACATTTCTAGCTTTTTGCCGTTTGGTCATGTCCATAATGCTGCCTGCTTCCCGACTGATTGCCTGTTGTCGATGAAGCACGAAAGATTGCGAGGAGCCATTGGAAGCTGGAGCCTCTGAGTCGGCCTCATTCCCGTCGTTGGTGTTCTCCTTCCGTTTTCCCTGTTTATTTGGATTTAATCGTACTGCAATGGTGGTACCGAAGCGAGAATGTCTAGAAGATGAGTTACGAGCATGGTCCCGCTTGATTCGACCCTCGGCAGCAAGTAGACGGTGTAGGTTCTGAGCTGGTTGCTATAAAACAAGTGAATCAGAAAGAAAAATGGTCCACATCGGATGTTCAAGGAACCTTTGCTTGATCAATGGCCAAAAGAGAGGGCTTAACACCTCGGAACAAGAGATAGAATATTTCCAGTACTAAAGTGTTGGCGCCATTGAATAATAGATCATTGGAGGCATCCGACGCGACAGTCAAAAGCAGATCCAAAATATGGGACTCTGAGAAGGACTTGATAAGTTTTGTCTGTAAGGAAGAAAATTCTGCCTGGTCTACGCTGAGATGCATATTCGGTGGTGGGTCTTTTATGAAGGCAAGGTTGCGAAACAGATGCAAGATGACGTTGACGATTTGTCCGTCGCGCTCCTTCCGTTCTCGGGGCGGCTTTGAGAGTGGAGGTAGTAAGATGCCAAACAAAGCGGCCATAACGCCTGGCTTGAGCAAAGCAGCTTTGTAGGTCAAGTGACTGAATAATAGTTGCGTATAGTCTGTGCCCTTGTCCAGATTCTCGTCGAGTTCCTTGAGCTCTTCTGCCATGTCAATTGGCCAGATCATGGCTGTCATGAGGTCCGCACAAGCTATCGCTCCTTTATCTTCAACTAGGCCTTGTCCCGCTGTTGCGAGGAGAATAGGTACAAGGTCGTTCGGTAGGACACGCGTTTCCCAGAAAATACGTGCAACGGTACGTTCATCATCTGTATCGTCCTTTCTCCAGAGCTTTTTGAGATCTCTCAGACATCCACCGAGTTCATCACCGAGCCTGTACACGCCGCCTTCGTATCCACCGAGAGCATCAACTACGCGCCTAATGACAGGCTCTAGGATAGCGCGTCTGTCTACGTCGCCTTCCTTATCCGAGTCTTCGGAATGTAAAGAAATCACCTCAGTATCCATGATGGAAGTGAGAGAAGCTGTAACTGGATGGTAAGTAAGGAACGTCGTGGCATTTGCAAGTAGCACTCAGATGACGCGAATGATCACATTCACGTTTACCCGTCACTGTCACATGCTCTTAGACTAGTAATTTTAGCGGTGCTGCCTGAGATGCAAAGTCGTTACAGTGAATTCAAAGCTTTCCTTAGTAAAATCACTCTGTTCCATACAATTACTAATAAGTTTGTGATGTCCCTTCATAAACACAGAATGGAAAATACACAAATGCTGCATCCTAATCACTCAATGTCCCGACCTGTGCAGAGAAGCTCAAACGTTCAGTTTTTGATCTCTAAGGAAAATATGATACAACTCACAAAAACGGACCCCTAGTTAATCAGCCATATGCTATGACTTACCGTTCTTCTTCGCACCTTTGCTTTTTTCCTTTTCTTTCTTCAGTCTCTCCTTCTCTACATCTGCTTTGGCGACCTCGTGTGCACCATCATTGAGACCCATTTTGTTCCTTGCGATCTATACGGAAGGAGCGAGTGTTATGCGGGGTTTAGATGTTAAAAACTACTCACCTCAATCGCAAGGAACTGTATCCGCGTCACTAAATCACCAAGGGTCAGGATTGATATATGCGCATACAACGAAGTGAACGATACCAAAGATGGTATTGGTCTCGCCATACTCTAGCCGCGCATCCGTGCGAATAAGTGATCCAAAGTTGTAGTCCTTCACCTTATTTTCATAGCTATGTTGTCATGTACATGCCGCCTTGTCAATTACTGCTTATTTTTTGGGAAAAGCAAAGTTCCTGACTCACGCCTGGATGAAGTCTCTCCATTTCTTCTTCCCATCGTCACTCTTCAGCCAATCCTCGTCCAACCTGACGAGTTTGTCATGAGGAGGATCTGCAAACTCGGGGAATGTCTTCATCAAGTGGTCATAGATCTCGTCATCAAGTCTAATCGCAAACACGTATATATACGGTCAGTTCCAAAAGACGCAGTGACAGAAAGATACGAGATAAGAAACACACTTGGTTAACTTCATGTCTGCTGGAGGTATCTTCTCGAGAAGATTCCAATACGTCTGATGGGGAGCGTATAAGTTCAACTGCTATGACACAACGACTAGCACCTGCAGACCTGAGCATGTTCCACGGCTTTCACAGCAAACCTATAACGCCGATTGTTACTCAGATATACCTGGCGTATCGAAATGGCACGCACTGTTTCTCGATCTGTTTCACACCAGCTTAATGAACATTTCGGCATGGATCCCACATTACTACCAACTCACCTCTATCAAGTTTTGGGCATTGTTTGGATCGAAGTTTGTGGCCATTATATCGCTTCTGCGGGTTTAAGAGACTTGGGAAGGGAGTGTGCTGGCAAGAACGCGTCGGTGGTTATTTCCAAGTTGCACTACATGGCTTCGGAGTGAGATCACATGGTGCATTGTCACGCTCTGGGGTTAGGGTTCATTGTTGTATGAATTTGGGATCATAACCAGGAAACTACGATCTCATCATTACTATCACTCGTGATATCTAACCAGAGGTCGTTATATTTTAATTGCATGCATTTCATGCAAAACAAAAAAAAAATCAGTAATGATTAGACGAAAGCAAGAAAGCAAGGGTATAATAAATGGTGTACGGAGCATGTTTTCTGTCATTAGTTCGTGAAAAGGCAAAAGAAAAAAAAGGAGATATTGATTCATATTGGTTTTGCTTCACTTCTTTCATATGCGTACAATTGTTCAAGTTCTCTCGGAATCAAAGAATGCAACCAGCTTTCCAACCGGTACTTTCTTTCCTGGACCGACAAGTGCTTTAATCTCCTTCTCCTTGCCCCTCCCTCGTTCTGATTTTTCTTGGCGGCGTAAAACAAGAGGATCAACAAATTTAGCCGTCGAAGGCGTTGATGGTGTTCCGTCCAGGGTATTCGAGCTTAAACCGGGGCCATATCGGAAATCTGTGGACTGGGACCGCAAACGGTGTCTAGAAGATGTCTCGTTAGAGTTCAAGTTCTGGTTGCTCTGGAACATATTTGAGTAACCCTGGGGTGCTCCATACGACGATTGCGCGCGGACGCGTGCGTTAGGACTCAAGCTCGTAATTGACGGCACCGAAGCAGAATCATCAGTACCAGTGGTAGATTCGAATCCTCTAGTCAACCTGGCGGAAGCTGCGGCGACATGAGATGCTCTGCTAGCTCCATCATCATCTTCCCCAGAGCGTTCATACATGGTATACTCATCGTCATCGCTTTCGGCACCAGAGGGCGAAGAAGAAAAGAATGCCATGCCCAAGGCGGCCCTTTCGCGCTCGCGCTCGTACTCTGCTTCTACTTCAGGTGGTGCAACAATAGGGCCGCCCAAAGCAACTGTGTACCTTTTCCTCGGCGTTGGTGTGGGGCTGGTGCTACCCCCCCGTAAACCAGGGGCGACGGACTTCGGAGGAGGTAGGCTGCTTAAACCACCCAAAGGAGACGTCGCACGGATGGGCGCGGTGGAACTTGACGTGGGAGTCGGGGATGCAGCGTTTGCTGCGTTGGGCAGGCCAGACGTCAAGCTTGGCGATGATGACTGACCTGATACATTTGGTAAACCTGATATTGATGTTGATAATCGATGAGTCGGAGTAATGGCTGATGGTGAACCGGTGGGCGAGAGGGCTGGATCTGATGGACTGGCATAGTCACCATGAGGGTATGGGAGACGTGTGCGAGTCATCGATGGTGCCCGTCCGATTCCTATAGAGGCTGTACGCGCAAGCGGCGGGCTGGTTGATTCTCGTGCCGTTAATGAGGGCACGCGACGTGGCGTAGACAGAATTCCAACGCCAGTATTCATCGACGATGATGTTGAAAATGAAGAGTGAGTGCTGACAATCGAGGAGGATGTCTGTGGTGCAATGGAGATAACCGGGGAACTACGAGCTGGAGCAGAAGAGAGAACAGCTGGAGAAGTAGCAAGCTTGGCCATTTCTCGACCGAGCTCGCCTACACGTGATTGTAGTTCAGTCATGTCCTCTTTGATGGTAGCGAGGTCATTGGTCAGAGCGTAATCCCTGCTGTTGGCTTCCAGTTTAGATGTTGCATCTTCGCTGCCTTCCGGAGCACGTGCTTCATCTTTGGTTTTGTCCTTCTCATTCTCTCGCTCAACGAGCCACCGTTCTACGTCTCCCATCCTTTCTTCTAAGGCACGCACGTGACTTACTGTCCATCGTTCCAGTTTTTCGAAGCGTTTTGCGATAACAAGAAGGGTACCATGTACATCCAAAGTCCCTTGAGGGTTGAAGTTGGCATACAGAGGAGGTGCTTCTCTCGATGGAGAAGATGTGCCAATCTCACCTCTCCGTAGTGGCGAAGGGGAAAGATTTATGGGACTGGAGATACCAGGATTGATAGTACTCGGACTAGGGCGTGATCCAGGAGTCGGAGAAGCAGGAGAAGAAGGAGAAGGGTGGCGAGGTACACCACTAGGAGGGATAGCGAGATTGAGATTGACATACGCCGGATCAGTGTATTTGCCTGCAGCAGATGATGGCCACTCTCTGTCTTTATCCTTATCTTTACCCTTGTCTTTTTTCTTATCCTTTTCTCGAGCCTTAGTTTCATGTACCACCTGCTGTGCAGGTGTCAAGAGTTCCCTATCTTTTTCTTTCGTGGGTGTGAGCCTCGATTTGGCAGCAGCCCACCAGCTGGTACCTCCTTCCTTTTGCGAAGTTGCAGGTGAAGGAGGGTTTGGCAAAGTCTGCGAACGAGTGGGAGGTTGCATGTGCTGTGGAGAGCTTCGTGTAGTATGCATCATCGCAAGAATCCTTTCTTCCATGGCCTTGCGTTCTTCTGCCTCGCGGGTAAGTATCATCTCCGCTTCTCGCCTGCTCCTATCACGTTCTCTCTCGGCCTCAGCTTCGAGTTCAGCATCAGATGGCAGAGACCGGTTGGGTGCAGTGGGACTTATTAGAGAGTTGACACGCTGTGCAAAGTTTGCTGCAAAGTGTGAAACCGGGGTATGCGTGTTTCGGCCCCATGTTCTGTCGTGATTATTTCTGTCGTCGTCGTCATCGTCATCGTCATCACCAGATTCGCTATTACCAGAGCTCCTAGCCGGAGCATCGGGTGTGAACCCATTGCGCAAAGGAGAAGGTGGTCTGCCCTGCGGGGACGAGCCTGGGTGTCCGTACACAGGCTCAGGCTGAGAATAAAGAAGGTCAGTCCAGATAAGCACAACATGGCAGTAGTATAAGGTTACTGACAAGGTTAAGCGCTGATGGGGGAGGAAGGGCAGACACGGTCATGCGTCGCTGCTGGACGCGAGCAGGAGAAGGCGATGGAGGTTTGAGGGAATTGAGATTTTGTAGGCTGGGGGACAGCGAAGTATTAGATGCAGTGTTGACGAGAGAGTGGGAAGACCTGTGGGATGGTGACGACGCCATCTTGAAGGTCGAGCTCGTCGTCAGCAACGGCGACGAGACGAACGAGTTCGTCGTTCACGACGACAACGGCGAAGTAGACCTAGATATAGCACGTGGGAAGCTAAGCCAGATTTAGACATTTCCAAAATGGAGTGGCATGGATTTCTTCAGTGCTCCGCCTAATAAAGGCTCCTGCTGATTTTTCTTTGGCTGTCGCTTGTTCATCGTTCATGGTTTGTACGCTCAGATATCAATGGAGAACAGGCGCGCCGAAACGTACGTTCTAGTCTTCCTTTCACCTACTTTCATCTTGTTTCCGTTGTCATATATGCGGTGATCTCATATCGTTTTTAGTCTCGAGGCGCTGTCAGCGTACATTGAATCACAAAAGGCGCTCCTTGCTCGCACCCAGGTCGATATTGGGAGACTGAGGAAGCTAAGGAACGATGCATTGGGCCGTCCGAAGAGTTTTATGGGCAATATCATATCTGAGGTGTGTGCATCGCACGTTGTTTCCTCCTGCCACCCACTCGACGGTTTTCCCACTATATTTGGTGCTTTCTTGGAGCACATTTCCTTGGCTTACTCAATATCTACACTTTAGTTAAGCGAAAGTGACTGTAAACTATCGGAGCAGACCGATTGCGGGCGTGCTTTACCAGAGAAGATTGACTGGGAGCTATTTGCTGCGCGTGGTATGTCAGAACTTATATGTTATCTATCTCGAGTGCTTATCATACAATGGTGGACATTAACGGGTAGACTCAGCCTCGCTTAAGGCATTGACATTCACTACTCGTCAGACACACCTGCAACGCAATACACCTCATACGACCCAGCGCTCTCCCCTTTCCAGCCTACAAAAGCTTGTCAAGGAAGCTCGAAAAGCAATCGTCGATCCCATACTATTCCCTCCCGCTGCCAATGCTAACACTTCATCCGTAGAACACATCTCCCCTTCGCTAGTCTCTCTTTCGCTTCCATCTGATGGCGAGGAAGAGCATGAACGAGAACCCAAAGTACAAGAATCAGTGACAACGGCACGTAGGCGAGAACGTGAACGCGCAAAAATTCGAGAACTGAAGAAGAGGAAGTTTGGCTGTGGACTGACTATCAGCACTGGGCCGACCGAGGATGGGGTGTTTGTGAGGAGAGACGTAGGCGATGAGAGCGGGGAAGTTGATATTTGGGCTGAAGAAAAAGAGGATGAATTTAGAATTGGAGCAGAAGTCGAACCCCTAAGCGCCATCGCTGAGGCCATCGATAAGCCGATGGATGTAGAGGAGTCGGTCGCGCCACCTGCGCCCCCCATAAATCCTCCACAAGATAGCAAAATACCCCTCAGAGTCCAGACCCAAGATCTTATCACGGCGTTCCCTACCGATGTAGCTCTGAGCACAGCATCTTCCCATAATACTAGAGGTTCGAGGAAAAAGTCTATGACGAAATCAGAACTAGAGCCAGAGATTTCAGTTCCACCTCCTAAGCAATCGCTGGGCAAGAGATCACGCGATGCAGCAGAAAAAGGTGATACGTACGAAAAGGAGACCGGAAAGCCCAAACCCGAGACTTACAAGTTGGCATGGTCCGTATCTGAACAACATCTTTTAGAACGATTACTAGAGGAGATTCCGGACGGAGAAAAGAATCGGTGCGTGTTTATCAATGGTTAGGGTATGATGGCGCTGACGGAAAGTTTCGTTCTTTGTCGCTAGTTGGCAAAAGATATCAATAGCTATGAAAGGTCGAAGGACACCTAGGCAGGTGGCAAGTCGTGTGCAAAAATATTTTGAGAAGCTGAAGCGCTTCGGCATTGGTGTCGATGTCACACACGAAGGGAAGACTTGAACGACCAATGGTTTCAACGAGTAATATATTGATAGTATTTTCGTGCTAATTATTGTATTTTTGCATGCAAATGTTACTATACTATGCTCCAGTGGACAACAGGGAGCTCGTATGGTTGCCTGGCCCAAGGGTTCTTGCAAAGACCAGGGCTCGGCTAACCCGTCGGTGTAACAATCACGTAGGATGCCACACAGATGATTAGTGTTATTTGCGATGGGAGAATTCTCGAGTGAGAGTTACACCATCGGTGCGGCTATATACTATTGTTGGATAATAGGTGCAATTGGTCTGAAGAGAAGTTGAATAACTCAACTGTTGATCTTGAGGGCGTCCTTGACCAGTAGATAGTACTTTTGGTTTACTAGCGCCCTATGTAGAAGAGTGAGCATGAAAATCAGGTGTTATTGCAGCGGAACAAAACTGAAATGACAACACACCTTTTGGAATGGTTCTGCAACTTTTGGTCACACTAGGTCATAACAGCACTCACAAGTGAAACCAGGTGGAGATTGTCGGCAAGGACTTGGCCAGAATGAAGAAGTCCTGAGGCTGCTCATGTACATATTCAAGTTGTTTTGGATTGATCTATAGATAAGATAGGAAACTCAGATCTCATTACAGAGTCTCAGTGTACATTTAGATAAGTACCTATAGATAAGATAGGAAACTATATTAATAATCAGCTAGCTATTCAAGAATGTGAGAAAACGTAGAGGGTCTCACCTCAGATCTCGTTACAGAGTCTGAGGTGATGCATGGCAACCAGGCCCTCTTTATAGGTAAGTAAAATAACAGAATCAAAATTTTTGATGGTATATAGTGGTGCACAGGCCACCCTAACTTACTCGCCTTCCTTTCTAGGTGTTTTGTACTGGCTTGTCTCGAGACTCAACATGTTTATTCCAACACTCCCCCTCAAGCTACACGAAGCCTGAGCTCAGCAGCACAATGTTTTGCCTTAGCGGATGGCAGGGCCTTGGTGAGTGTATTGGCAATCATATCCTCTGTTGGGCAGTAGGTCATTTCAATCTTGCCCTGTTCAATTGCATGATATATGAAATGTAAGTGTATGTCAATATGTTTGGTTCTGGCATGGTATTGATTGTCTTTTGCCAGGGCTATTGCCGATTGGTTATCACAGAATAGAGTTGGCATTGGTGCGTCATTCCCGTATACTTCCTCCATGAACATCCTAATCCAGAGGAGTTCTTTTGTGGTGTGGGTTGCAGCCACATACTCGGCTTCCGTCGTTGACCGTGCGACCAACTCTTGCTGTTTTGAGAACCAGGAGATCGTTCTGCCATCCAGCATGATGGCATATCCCAAGATAGCGTGGCAATTTTTGTGCATGCTGCCATCAGCATCACCACTCTTTTTGCCGCCTCCAAATGTGCCCTCCCAGGATTCTCGATGAACCTCGATAGCACCATCAATCTTTCCAATAGAGACAAGGGTGTACACTATTGCAGGAGTGTAGAGCACATCAAGAAGTGTGATGCTTGTCGGCAAATGGGGATTGTTCAGAACCTTGATCGTAAGATTGCCCATGCCCACAGCTGAGAAGGAGAGTTGATTTGCTGCATTGATAGGCTGAGAGTTGATGGAATAATAGATTTGTAGGAGGTGGCGATATGGGGTAAAATGGGTTGTCATGCTGGAGTCATATAACTCAATAGTTTTAACGTTGTTTTCAGGTCCTTCTTTACTAGCAAGGTTTGTCGATTCAAGGGAGTCTGGCATGACTGCAGACCAGTTCCCTTCTTCTTCGTGCTCAACTATTGCCAGGTTGGCTTGCTCGGGTTTCTTCCCCTTTTGATCACTCTCAGGATCTTCAGCTTTCCTTTCTGGTAGGTTTTTTTTGCCTTCATTTTGACGATCACGTCTTTTGCTTGGGCAGTCTTGGCTGAGATGTCCTTTCCCCCCACAGTTATAGCACTTGATTTCATTCTTTTCGGATGATCTATCCTTGGAGTCATATCTCACTCCTCGGCCTCAACTTGACTTCTACTGCCTTGATTACCCCTTTTGGACGACATAATTGCAGACATGGCGGTGTTTTTGCCTTTCGGGTTGGGACATTTTGTCGCAATGGTGAGTTGGTTATATTCCTGTAGTTGGTATATTATGAGGGTTTCAGGGTCAATAGATCTCCCGTTCAAATGGGCAGAGGCAGATAATTGGGAGACGAAGCTCGAGTACATTGGGGGTAGGGATTGGATGATGTTTGACAACTTCTCTTTGTCGGATAATTGGACGCCTGCAGCACTAAGCTGCTCCCACATATCACGGATCCTATCAAAGTGAGTACACATGTCTGACTTTTCAGAGTAACGTAGGGCCGCTAACCGATCCCTTAATTCAGATTGGACCAATTTGGTCTTGTTTTTGTTTTCCTGGACAATGGATTGCCACATATCAGCAACAGTCGTCTTATGGAGTATCTTTCATAGCGTTGAGTCTGGGATCATTTGGCCTAGGATGTTTCTCGCACGATGTCGATGATGAGAATTGTAGTTAGAAAACCACACACAAAACAAACTAACGCACACTCCTCCCAGATTCCACGGAACTTGTGTATGGGCTTTGCCTCCTAGAACAGTGGAGTGGTTTGGTTGTTTGTGGGGTGGTACGTATGACGATCCTTCAAAGTAAAACCCAGAAATGTATGGGTGTGGGTTTTGAGGAGGAGGGATAGTTGAATTATAGAAGATAGGGGCTTAGTGACGAGTATGGACAAGCACTACCTTGCTAATTGTAGCACAAGGTAGGTTTGAGAACGACAAGATGACGAGGTGATGAGGTTCCCAGTGATAGCAGGCTCCTGACGCACAAACTGTAGTGCTCAGAAGGACTCTAATCGAAAGAGATGACAATGACTTTCAAAAGTGACAAGTGACAAGTGACGATGACAGCAGATAACAGTGGTAGCAGTGGGAAGTATTGTGACCACACTGGATCACAAGCAGCAGTAAGAAGTGGACTTGAGATTTAGAGAAGAAGTCTGGATTGGAGTTCTTGTTGTTTTTTTACAAGGTAGAATACAGGAGTTTATATAGTAAAAGGAAGGGAGGCTATGCACAGTATGTTATGATACACAATTTTTGGACCTTTAATTCTCATTCTCCTTTTTAACTTTATACTGTAGTTTTCACATATTATGCCATGCGGCACTTTCCATTTTGTTCAAACTGCACCTTCTTGCGCTACACTGCCTTTATTCTTATTTTAACTACAAGTCTCTCATGCAGTGGAGCTGGTTACACGGGCTGCGCCCTCTGACATCATCAGCCACTGCTTTATCAACTGTATAGTACAACATGTACAAACAACCTGTAGTAGTATATATACCTCAATAGATCCAGGGGACTCCTCAGCGAGTCCTCCTGTTGTTTACCCACAACTAACTTGGTCCTACCTAAGGGGTAACTACTCCCTCATCACTACCTTTATAGTTTGTTCTAGTTGTGCGCCAGAGTAACTAACTCTTGGTTGTTACACAGTATAGCTGTGCAAAAAGAATGAGAAAGAACATGAAGGAAGGAATGTATGCTGACAAATCCTGTGTAGGTAGTACAGGATAAGGTCATCAAAATAAGAAAAAGAAAGAGATAAAACAATGAATGCTGTGTAAGTAATGTTACAGGTTTGTACAGCCATAAAGTAAAGTCCAATAGCAGAAAGAGAGCAAGAAAATCATGATGTCATGGGAAGATGCAGTAAAAAAAGGGCAAGGCAAAAAAATATCAGTATCAACACAGTTCATTTATTGTCAGTCAGGCATTCTAAAAAAATATATGTCCATAAAAATGATTCAAAAATCAAAAATAATTACACTGTAAATGAATGTTCTGCTGAAAAAAAAGAAACTGGAGCCACCGGTCCACCACCTAGTCCAAATCCGACAGTTCCATGGCCTTACCAATGGACTGGTTATATTGGACCACCTGGTCAAATGAGGGAGGGAGGGGAGTAGTTCCAATTTGGAACAAGTGAGTCCCAGGCAGCGTGTGGTAGCTGTAGCTGTAGCGAAGACAATGGACAAAAGATAAGTGTACCCAAGTGAATGGGACGGCAATATACATGGGCGACGCAAGGGGATAAACCTTCTCCAGCTCAAAAACTACCCACCCATGCTCCAACCAGGCAAGACGAGCGACCAATGTATTGATGGTATATGATGGAAGATCGACATCATGGAGATAGACCTTTTGCCCAACTTGGACCGGCCGCCGGGGCTTTGCTGATATCAGCAGTGGCACGTGGTGGTTGACAGATTGGCAATGGAAAGAGATAGAAAGTGGTGACATCAGGTATGGTGGGGGAGCAAAGAAGATGAGGAGGAGGAGGGTGGAGGTGACAAGGAGGTGAACCAGAATAGGGATCCAGAAGTGACCGTTGGGTGAGAATAAAAAAGAGAGTAAGGGTCCCATGGTGGGATTGAGTAAAGAAAAAAAGGTAAGGGAGGGCGACAAAAGCAAGGGCGCAATGTGTAGCCAGTGGCAATGCCAAAATTTGCCGAAATGCCGAAATGCAGAAAGTACCGAATGGAAAAGCAAAGGTGAACGCAACTGGATTGCCTAATAGAGGTGGTGCTGATCAGCCACAAATTCGAAAAAGGCAATATTAATTACTATTCCATGTGGCACAAAGGCAAGTCTTTTTGAATATTCGCTTCATTCTTGACACCTGTCCATGCTACCAATAAACTTTGGTGCATGACAACAAAACTCCTTCTTTGTCCAAGTAGCCAGTGCTTCATGCTGGGCTTGGGATATCGTTTGTGCCATTCCACCAGGCAACGGCGGGGGCGGCGACAGTTTGGGTGCAGTTTCCAGTAAGTGCTCAATGCACTCTTTGTCAGCCAAAGTCCACTCTAATCTCGTCTTATACATAGACCAGTTTGAGCCATCAGGCTCGGGTTTTGGCACTCCTAGTGACTCCTTGTTGTCGATGTTGTCAGCAGGGCTCATAACCTCAAGTTGTTTTGGATTGATCTATAGATAAGATAGGAAACTATACTAATAATCAGCTAGCCATTCAAGAATGGGAGAAAACGTAGAGGGTCTCACCTCAGATCTCATTACAGAGTCTGAGGTGATACGTGGCAACCAGGCCCTCTTTATAGGTAAGTAAAATAACAGAATCATAATTTTTGATGGTATATAGTGGTGCACAGGCCACTCTAACTTACTCGCCTTCATTTCTAGGTGCTTTGTACCAGCTTGTCTCGAGACTCAACATATTTATTCCAACACATACGTGCGTCATTTTGAGTTTTAGGGCACCAGTGGAAAGAATACAAGCCAGGAATATATATATATTGGCTGCTAAACATTCTATTATTGCTATGTATAAAAGTATTAGGAATTTTGAGATATATTCAAGAGTCAAGCTTGATGATGAAAAGGGAGAAAACAAAACACTATGAGTACCAGGTGGGAACAGAGGGGGATAACTCATGTGGTGTTACGATAACACAATTTTCGGACCTTTCCTTTAATTTTCATTCTCCGCTTTAACCTTTTTACTATAGTTCACACTCTGTGCCATGCGGCACTTTCCTTTTTCGTTCTAACTCCACCTTCTCATGCAGCGCTGCCTTTATTCTTCTTTTAGACACAAACTCTCTCACACAGTGGAGCTGGTCACACGGGCTGCGCCTTCTGACATCATCAGCCACTGCTTTTATCAACTGTACAGCACATAGGTACAAACACTCTGTATTAGTATAAATACCCCAATAGATCAAGGAGACTCCTCAGCGAGTCCTCCTGTTGTTAACCAACAAACTCTCTGCAGCCTAAGGGGTAACCACTCCCCATTCACTACCCTTATAGTGTGTTCTTGTGTGCGCCAGAGTAACTAACTCTTGGTTATTACATGTGGGGATGCAGAGGATACAAATTGGATTTATATAGCATTGAAATGGACCCAGGGAGGGGTGCTGTGAATTTGGCACCTCAGACAATGAACCAGCTGCTGCAGACATGGACATGTTGCTTCCAGATGGGAGTGAAAAGGATAGTGTAGAGATTCACAAGTAAGATCTCAGCGGGAACAGAAACACTTTTAATTGCAGGTGTAACAAGTACAGTGAAGGGAAGACCTACCTCAGCGGAAACAGAAACACTAAGGTTTTAACTACAAGAGTGTGAGGAATCGATTTTTCTTATCACATTCCCATCATGTCGTGGTTAGCAGACTCGATCCCCGTCACTCCTCTTGCCCTTGGACTAGAGATTACAGCAGGTGTCTTACTACTTTTATCCTTTTTCTTTTTATTCTCTATTCACACTCACGTCCTATCGTACCTACGACGAGGTAGACTTGTTGTCGACCCTCGAGAAGATATCCAGATGACATAGCCACGAACCAGTGCTATGTCTGGGAATACTTTGGAGGAATATTGATAAGCGAAGAAGGTTGTGAGTCAGCACCTTCTCATGGGCTTACTGATACAGCCAATCGTACATCCCTTACCAATACATTTTCTCATATGATTAGTAAATACGATAGATCGGACCACCTTCTCCTTTTTTCTTATTGGTTAGCTAGCTGGTCAGACCACTTTCTCAGTTCTTCCCTTTCTCGGTCTGACCATCGCTGTTCACTATATAAAGAAGTACATACTCGATGTATTGTTCTCTAGTTCAATATTAATTTGGATTTGCACTTATACCGATACTCTTCATCCTCATACCCTGATTCACCGCCTTCCAGCAAGGACTTGACCAGGCATTGAGCTTTGTTATATAGCTTCGTATTTGTTGCCTGACAAAGAGCATCTAGACTATACATATACTAAGTAGAATACCAATGATGAATGCCAATGCCAGGGTGTGAATAGTAGGGCTGCAAATGTCAAGTTGGAACTCAACTCAACACCTTCCCTCAATGAGACAATAAAGTGTTGATTATCTAGCAAGTAATAAACTGAAAGGGGCATAAGCTAAGTACTCGTAAGTTCTAACATAAAAGTATCTCACCTCAGACTTCAAGAGAAGGTCTGAGGTGTCTGCCTGACAACAACTATGTTGTTAAGTGAAGACGGAACCAAAAGTTTTTTGATGTGGTATATTAGGTGCATAGGCCACCTCAACTACTGGACTTTCCCAGTTTGGCACCTGTACCACTATTTGCCTTTGTACTACGCTGTACGAGGCTTGTTTCTTTCTTATTCCTCAAACATAAAGAGATTCCAGAAATGTGACATAAAAAAGATAAACAAGGAAGAACTTTTATAAAAATATCTGCAGTGTTGTCCCCTTTCCTGTATATCCAATCACAGGGCTCACTCTCAAGCATATTGGCAAGCATTTCTAGCATGCAAACAACACCCTTTCAAAGTAAGTAAAGTTTTATCTACTTATGCACCAGCTTTTCACCATTTTACAGGTATTTCAAGGAGATTTTATTCACATTTTCATTGGCACCCATATACACCAACTACATATATATAACGACTGAGTTGCACTACTGGAAGAAACCAGGCAACTCAACGTCAATCTCTAGCAAGTAGTTGAACAGGTGTATAAAGACGAAATCAAAAGCTAAGGTATGTACATCGTTGAGTGTCTACCTATATATGTAAGAACTCATGTCAGCCATGAGGCGCTGACTGATAGACATGAGGATGTATCGTGTTTAGCTTGGTAAGATGATTTGTAAGTGATCATGTGACTTAGGGTCACATGATGAGATAAGAAGATAAGATAAAGAGGCTACGTGATAAGATAAGGAGAAATGAGTGTTTCTACGTCAGAGTTGGATATGAAGGGTGAAATATTAGGTGTAAGAGAAGAGGATCGTGACATTACCCCCCCTTTAGGACTTTCGTCCCGAAAGGTTGGTTCAAGTTTGCCATTTTCCCAGTTAAATATCCTATGTTTATGGGAAATTTCTGTGAGGTTTTCAAACGGTTGATAATGAAGTAAGAAATTGATTCGGCATGGAGCAGATGAAAAGTGATCATGGAAGTCTTTGACTAGTTCTGGCGAATTTTTGACATTTCGCTCAGGTTCCCATGTTCGTTCTTCCTTTCCATATCCTTTCCAATGTACCAGATATTCTAACTTGCCACGTTTCAATCGTGAGTCAAGTATTTTTTCTACTTCGTATTCTCTTTGTCCGTCAACTTCAGCGGGGGGTGGAGGTTTTGGTTTTCTTTGACCAGGAAAGGTTGGTTCTTTATAGGGGTGGAGGATTTTTTCGTTGAATACTGGATATACGTTTTTCCATTTTCCGGGTAGTTTTAATTTGTAAGCTGCCGGTCCGGTTTTCTTTTTGACTACAAATGGTCCGTGTCGTTTATCATCCAGTTTCTTTGATGGTCGATCAGTTGTGATGTGTTCGGCTTCTACATAAACCTTGTCTCCCGGTTCATATTCAAGACTTTCCTTTTTTGTTTTGTCATATGATCTCTTCATAATCTCGGCTGCCTTTGCCAGAGATTTTTCTGCTTCTTCCCTCGTTTCCTTCATTCTTTCTACAAACTCTTCCGCACTCTCACTCTTTACTCCTTTCCTAATTCCTTCTACTATTTTTGGGTGTTGCCCATTGTTTAAATAAAAAGGACTGAAGCCGGTAGCTGAATGTTCTTTATTGTTATAGGAGAATTCTGCTAATGGTAAGCAGTCTGCCCAATCGTCTTGTTTATGGTTAACAAAGATTCGGAGATATTGTTCTATCTCTTGATTAATCCTCTCTGTTTGACCATCAGTTTGTGGGTGATAAGCAGTTGATGGGTTTCCCTTTATACCTAGCATTGTGTAGAGATCCTTCATAAAATTAGAGACAAATTGGACTCCTCGATCTGAGATGATTTTATCGGGTAATCCATGAAGTTTAAATATATTGTCTCTGAATAGTCTCGCTACTCCTTCTGAGTTCAACTCAGCATGTGTTGGCATAATCCTGATCATTTTTGAAAAGCGATCAACGACTACCATGATAGTGTTGTAACCCTTTGATTCTGGTAATGGTCCTATGAGATCCGTTGATATGATTTGCCAGGGGCGGCTTGGAATCTCATTCGGATGTAACGGTGTGGCCTTTTTTTGATGATCTGTTTTTGTTCTTTGACAGGTTTCGCATCCGGTTACGTATTCTTGGACGTCTTTGTCTATATATGGCCACCAGTACCATCGGGTAATCAATTCCTTTGTTTTATACCGGCCTGGGTGGCCAGCTATCGGGGAATCGTGATTGTCTTTTATAATCGCTTCTCTGAGTTTTCGGTCTTTCGGGACATACATGCGACCTTTGAAGTAGATGAGTCCTTCATCGGTCCACCAGCCGTCTTGGCAGTTGTCTATTTTGTCCTTGACCTTTTGAACGAGTTCGTCAACGTTATTCATCCTTTTATTCATCCATCTTGTGATCTCTATATTTTTGGCATCGTCAATTGCTATCTGTTGCCTTTTTTCGTGTGATAGAGTCATATTAATGGAGAACAGTTCCGGTTTCAATAAGGTAACATTTTCGTTATCATTCTTTCCCTCGTCGTGGTCTGATCGTCTGGATAATAGATCGGCTTTGATGTGAGTAGCGCCTGGCTTGTGATGTAATGTGAAATGATAATTTGCCAGTTCGCTAACCCATCTTGCTTGTCGTCTATTGAGCTTCTGAGGTTGTTTAAAATATGTTAGGTTCTGATGATCAGTCCAGATCTCGAACTCTTTCGCGGCGTCCATTAGGTAATGGCGCCATTCCTCTAAAGCCGTCATAATGGCCAATAGTTCTTTATCATATATCTCATAGTTTCTTTCGGTTGGATTGAGAGATTTAGATAAATAAGCTATTGGTTTCCAGACTTCATTCTGTTCTTGAGAGAGTACTGCTCCTAGAGCATAGTCGCTACTGTCCGCTTCTACTCGGTATTGACCGTCATTGGTCGGGAGTGCTAATACGGGGGTTGTGCTTATCCTTCTTTTTATCTCTTCGAAGGCTTCTTTTTGTTCTTTTCCCCATATAAACTCTTCTTTACCGGTCAGTTTAGTAAGCGGTTTCGCTATTGATCCGAATCCTTCGATAAACCTTCTATAGAAGTTAACAAATCCTAAAAAGGCTTGTACATGTTTCTTTGTTTTGCATTCTGGCCAGTCTAGGATTCCCTTCACCTTAATCGGGTCCATGCATATTTCGTTTTCCGAGATGATTAATCCCAGATATTCTGTTTCTGTTTCTTCGAAATCGCATTTTTCCGGTTTTAGGTATAGATGGTGTTTTTGTAAGATCTGAAGTACACGTCGCGTCATTGCTCGGTGTTCCTCTATCGTCTTTGTGAAGATCATAATATCGTCCAAATAGATCACTACTCTTCCTTCATCAATTAGGTCTTTGAATATAGAATTCATCATCGTTTGGAATGTAGCTGGTGAATTTGTTAATCCAAAGAACATTACTAACGGTTCGAACAAGCCGCGATTGGTTCTAAATGCGGCCTTGTGTTCGTCTCCTTCCTTGATCCGAATGTTATTATATCCCCATCTTATGTCAAGTTTTGTGAAATACTTGGCGCCTCTGAGCTTGTCTACAAGTTCATTAATCAGAGGTAATGGATATCGGTTTTTGATGGTAATTTCATTTAATTTTCGGTAATCTTGTACAGGTCGGAGTTTGCCGTCTTTCTTTTTGATGAAGAAGAATGGTGAAGCAATCAGAGATTTACTAGGTCTGATGCGTCCTGAGTCTAAGTTCTCTTTTAGGAACGCATCTAACTGTTCTTGTTCTCCTAGTGCTAATGGATATACCTTACAATCTATCGTGTGATCGCCTGGTATTAGTTCGATTGCATGGTCCCATTGTCTTCTCTCAGGGAGGGCGTCAAATTCTTTTTTGTCAAAGATATCTTTGAATTCATGAAGGTATTTTGGTACAATGCCTTCGAATCCACCTGTTTTCTGGTCCTTTCCTGCTGCTTCGGCAAGCTGTTGTGCAGTCGTGCCGTGAGCGCGGATGTGGTGCATGATGTCAGAAATGGATGTGTCTTCAACGTTTAAGAAATTGAATTGGATAATTTTATCCCCCTCTTCAAGATTGACCTCAGGGCAATACATTTCTAGATCTTCTTCGGGATCAAAGAATCTTACCATCATGTTGCAGTCTGATGGACATCTGTTGAAGTCTAATTTTGACATGTTCCAGTCTATTGTGGGATTGTGTTTCTTTAACCATTCATGGCCTAAGAACATCCTGCCAGTTCCAAGATTGGTAACGGCTAGCTGGAGTCTTTCGGCGTGGTCGTTAATCTCCACCAATATTTCTACGAATTCTTTAATACTGCCGTCTCGGTTTAGAGTGCCATCAGCATTGTAGACTGGAATTGGTCTAGGGATTCTATGCCTTTCATATCCCTGTTCTTCAACGAATTTGTTATCTATGCAACTTCCGGTACAGCCACTGTCTAGTAATGCCTCAATCGTCGTTGATTGATGGGATGCAAGGTTTGTTAGTCTGCAGGTGATGTTCATCTGGTTTCCCTGAGTGCCTCTAATGAATTGCTTAGGCTTCTTCAGTTCTTCCAGTGCTAATACCGTTTCGTGAATTGGTAAAGCATTCAGTTCTTTTATCAAATCTGCATTGACTTCCAATCCTCTTTTCCTGTGGGTCCAACTACTGAGAATACCAATAGATCTTTCTTCTTTTTGGTCTCGTAGTCTTTCCGCTATCCAGGCAGCTGTCCATGGTGTTTTTTGATTCTTTTTATCTAGGTTTTTATTAGAGGTGTTCCTGACCTCTTTGGAGCTGGTCGAAGCATCAGTTTCGGTTACGCTACCCAATTGAGTCGTAACATTCTGTGCTTCAGTTGTCTCCTTCGTAGTTGCTGCGCTTTTCGTGGCCCTTTCCCCTTTAGGTACCTCGTGCGCCGCATCCTGTGCTGCGCTTTTCTCTTTTGAGTGCGCCGCTTCCTGTTTGGGAATCTTTTCAACCTGTTTCCCTTTCAGGTTCTCCTCTTTCATAGATTGTTCCTTTCGTTTCAAATCTTGTGCATCTTTAAATAAAGCAATATCATTTTCATCGTTACTGGTACATGTGGCATCAAGATTTTCAACAGGTAGGAAAGCATATCTATTTACAAAGTTCTTTGGCACAGCCTGGCGAGGAGTCGCAGCTGGCCTTCTTAAAAACCCTGGAGCAAGTTAGCTCGTTCTTCTTCCGGCATTGCTTCTAACATTGCTCGGAGATCGAACTTTGGTTTTTGTGGTGTTTGTCCGTTCAAATGGTCTCTGGCTCTATGGCCCTTCTCTCCGCACTTGAAGCAGCGTCCTTCAGTTCGGAACTTCTGCTTATCTAATTCCATCTCTTTTCCGGCCCCGGTATATAGTGTACCCGTGCTGTCTTTCTTCGCTTCCACCGTCTCGGTCTTCCTCTCCGAAGCACCCTTCTCTTGGTATCTTCCATTGGGTCCCCGGTTCCCTGTACCGGAGCTGCCGTTGGTTGATCCTCTCAACATCCGCTCATTCTCTACTTGGTCTCGCCACAATTGGTCGTTTGTGACGATCCTCGTCTTCCATTCTGTATATGTCGTGGGAACGTTTCCACTATAAATGATCTGTTTTATGAGTGGACCATTTATGTTATTCCTGATTAGTGTGATCAGGAATTGTTCGTTCCGTTTGGCATCGTAGCCGGCCCGTCTTCTCAACTCTTCGAATTTTACAAAGAACTCTTGGGCCGTTAGAGTTCCTTGTTTCTTGTATATTATTTCATACCTCGCTCTTTCTTCCTCGTGTGTGTCGCTGAAATGGTCTTTGAGGGTTCTCTCAAAGTGAGCCCAGCTCTCTAAGAGGGTGATTTCCCCTGCATCCGATCTTTCTTCTGCGATCTTCCTCCTCTCTACCCACTCCGTCCTCAGGGCCGCTGCTGCCCCTATACTCATATATGATAAGGCGAAGCTTATCCGGTTCCTTTCTCTGGAGAAGTATGCGGAGTTTGCATTAAAGTGGAGTTCCAATGACTCCGAGAAGCTTCAAAACTTCTTCTTGTCTCCGTCGTAAGTTTCCGGCTTTGCTAATGCCGTCTTCCTAAACTCTGCTTCTTGTGCGCGTGGCAGGCCCATTCCTGAAGGCTGCCTCCTTTCGCTCTCTGCGAGCCTTCTGCGCAAGTCTCTTACTTCTTCGTCTTTCGATGAGAATCTCTCTTCCCATAATTCGTTGTTGTTTGCGATCGCGTTGTTGACCGCCGCTAGGATGAGGTTCTGCAGGTTCTGCATCTGCTGCTGGTTGGTTGGCGGCGATGGTGCACGCGGCTGAATATGCGGTAATGCGTCCCGCAAATCTGACATGTCGGTGCTCTCGGCCATGTCTGGGTTCTCTCGATATGTGTCGTAAGACATTCAGGGATGATGTGGGGGATGGTGATAGGAATGATAGGGTTGGAGTGATTCGTTCTTGTTTTATAATTGGCCCGGGATAGGGCAGAATCGGGATCTGGTAAGAATATGGTGGTGCAAAGGGCATTCAAAAAAGGTTCCCCAGATGACAAATCTGGATCAACACTTCTTTAATGAAGATCCCTTTCTCTGTCTTTCCTTCTGCTTATGGGTTCCTCTTCTGTCCCCACTAAGCGTGTACGTAAACTATCTATTTATAGTACCAGTGTTCTAATTGTATCGTAATCGAGGTCCGAACGGTTGTCTCGATGATGGCCCGCGTTAACCGCTGTCAGCCCTCTTCCTACTGGCGGAGGCAAGTGCCCGGCCTGGTAAGAAGTATAAAGACGTTTTTGTAGCTAATAGAACCTTAGCGACTCCACGTCACTAAGTTCTCTAAGTACGGGATTGTGGGGGCGGATGATGGGAGATAGAGGGATAGTTTCGAAAGATGAGTTAGATGGTGATGATTGGATGAAGGTGATTATAGTGGATGGGCGAGTGATAGGTGATGTGATTTGAGAGAGGGGTGTGGTGAGGCGAATGTATAGTTTGAGTAGAACGAAGAATAGGATGATGATGATGGGGGTTAGGATGATGATTAGGATAGCCTTTGTTTCTGTCATCAACTAGGTGCTCTTTACAAGCTTTTGATTATATAACGACTGAGTTGCACTACTGGAAGAAACCAGGCAACTCAACGTCAATCTCTAGCAAGTAGTTGAACAGGTGTATAAAGACGAAATCAAAAGCTAAGGTATGTACATCGTTGAGTGTCTACTTATATATGTAAGAACTCATGTCAGCCATGAGGCGCTGACTGATAGACATGAGGATGTATCGTGTTTAGCTTGGTAAGATGATTTGTAAGTGATCATGTGACTTAGGGTCACATGATGAGATAAGAAGATAAGATAAAGAGGCTACGTGATAAGATAAGGAGAAATGAGTGTTTCTACGTCAGAGTTGGATATGAAGGGTGAAATATTAGGTGTAAGAGAAGAGGATCGTGACAATATACTTACCCTCCACTGATGATCTGAAATTTAAAACAACCCAAAGCTATATCCATTTTTTGCAGGTGCTATCAGCGCCATTGATGACATGCACATTGCATGTGCCCCAAAGTTGTCTGAGTGCCATCTGTCAATAAACCACAAGGGAGGAGTCACCCAGAATTGTCTGGTGTGCTGCTCCTTTGATTTATGGTTTCTCTATATGCTTACAGGGTGGGAGGGCTCTGCTGCTGATGCAGCCATATGCAATGATGCTCAGCATCATGATCTACATGTCCCCCCAGGTAAATATTACCTGGCAAACACTGGTTTTGGGCCTTGCCCTGAACTTCTTGTTCCTTATCGAGGGGAACATTATCATTTGGCCAAATGGGGCTGCATTGGACTTAGATGAGCCAATTCATAATATATCTAGTTATTCTAACATTGTAACTAGGCAAGAAGATGAAGATGGAGCAACATTTGAAGATCCATTATCGGATACACTGCCAGTGAAGGCACTCTCTATGATGTTCAGGAAATGGTACCTGAAGTCATTGTGCTTGGCATTGCACTGTTCCTTGTTATCTGCCACCCTCTGCATCTGTTCCTTCACACCATTGATTGCAGCAGCACCAGAAGAATGTGGGGCTTTGCTCGGGGTGGCAGGGACTACAGAGGCTGTTATGATCTGGTCTTCCATTATAATGGTAATTCAACTCTAATGTTATGCTACCATTGATCATTCAAGGTTCTTGGTCTACCATTGTTAGATAGAGTTTGGAGTATGGATGTGATAGTCTCCTCAAATGATAGGACTGAGGTCTTCCTTCATGATGATAGCAGGGAATAAAGAGTAGATTCAACTTGTCCTATCCTACTGTTATATAGGGGTTTATATACTAAGTAGGTAGTAAATCTAAGCTCAGCTCCAAACTGGGTTTTAAGCAAGAGCCAATAGTGTAAAGACCTCCAGGGTCAAGGGTGTGGAGACTATAGTCCAAAAGGAGTATCCTAGGAGAAATAGCAAGAATAGATCAAGGACGTGTAACCATAATATAGCTATAAGGAGTATCATTGGAAAAACCATAAATCACAAGGTATAGGGCTAAGGCTGTGTTATCCAAGAAAGGGAAGAGGAAAGATAAGATAAGATAAAGAGAAACGTAAAAAGAGATAGAGAAATGAGGGATGAAAGTGTACATGTGGGGAAACTGGGATAGTGGTGGGTGATAACCACTAGGTAAAGGAAATATAGTCCAATAAGTAAAGAAAAGGACGAAGGATAAATCTGAATCATAACGGAGGCGCTATCGACGGCTGAATACTTGCATTTTTCAGAGAATGTGATGCTGACAGATGCGCTAGTAGGTTTGTGTCAGGCAACAAATACGAAGCTATATAACAAAATACAATGCCTGGTCAAGTCCTTGCTGGAAGGCGATGAATCAGGGTATGAGATTCGAAGAGTATCGGTATAGGCGCAAATCCAAACTAATATTGAACTAAAGAATAATACATCGAGTATGTACTTTTTTATATAGTGAACGGCAAGGGTCAGACCGAGAAAGGAAAGAATTAAAAAAGTGGTCTGACCAACTGTCTATCCAATAGGAAAAGAAGGGGAAAGTTGTCTGATCTATCGTATTTACTAATTGTATGAGAAAATGTATTGGTAAGGGGTGTGCAATTGGCTGTATCAGTAAGCCCATGAGAAGGCGCTGACTCACAACCTTCTTTGCTTATCAATATCCCTCCAAAGTATTCCCAGACATAGCACTGGATCGTTGCTATGTCATTTGGATATCTTCTTGAGGGTCTACAACAGGTCTCCTTTGTTGTAAGTACAATAGGATGTGAGTGTGAATAGAGAATAAGAAGAAAAAGGATAAAAGTAATAAGATACCGGCTGTGATCTCTAGTCCAAGGGCAAGAGGAGTGACAGGGATCGAGTCTGTTAACCACGACATGACGGGAATGCAATAAGAAAAATCGATTCCTCACACCATGGAGTCATTATACTGTAGCGAGTAGCACCTCCGACTATAAGTAGTAGGGGGTTTAGTATAGAAATACCTCAGTCGTTTCTATAGCCTCTCGGGCAGCGGCTGAGGTATGTTACATCACACTTATTAGAGATCACCTTAAACTAACATCCATTGTAGTTTCACTTAGTTTTATTAGGTTATGAGCCCTGTGTGAGGAATCA
>NW_006763294.1:2627173-2689993 GCF_000218685.1 Serpula lacrymans var. lacrymans S7.9 | reverse complement strand
TTCTTATTTGAACGGCACCTTGGAACCATGACCACAGCACACGATATATCCGCATGTCCAGTTCTCACTGGACCCAACAATTTTCAGATATGGAAACTCCGGTGTCGATGATGAGAACTGCTGTTAGAAAACCACACACAAAACAAACTAATACACAATCCTCCCAGATTCCACGGAACTTGTTTATGGGCTCTGCCTCCTAGAACAGTGGAGTGGTCTGGTTGTTCGTGGGGTGGTATATATAAAGATCCTTCAAAGTAAAACCCAGAGGTGTATGAGTGTGGGTTTTGAGGAGGAGGGATAGTTGAATTTATAGAAGGATAGGGGCTTTGTAACGAGTATAGATGAACACTACCTTGCTAATTGTAGCACAAGGTAGGTTTGAGAACGACAATATGACGAGGTTCCCAGTGATAGCAGGCTCCTGACGCACAAACTGCAGTGCTCAGAAGGACCCTAATCGAAGGGGATGACAATCACTTTCAAAAGTGACGAGTGACGATGACAGCAGTTAACAGTGGTAGAAGTGGGAAGTGTTGTGACCACACTGGATCACAAGTAGCAGTAAGAATTGGACTTAATATTAGAGAAGAAGTCTGGATTTGAGTTCTTTTTCTTTTTTTACAAGGTAAAATACAGGGGTTTATATAGTAAAAGAAAAGTAGGCTATGCACAGTATAGCTGTGCAAAAAAAATGAAGAATGAGAAAGAATATGAAGGAAGGAATGTACACTGACGAATCCTGCGTAGGTAGTACAGGATAAGATTGTCAAAAAAAGGAAAAGAAAGGGATAGAACAATAAATGCTGTGAGTAATGTCACAGGTTTGTACAGCCATAAAGTAAAGCCCAATAGCAAAAAGAGAGCAGGAAAATCATGATGTCATGGGAAGATGCAGTAAAAAAAGGGCAAGGCAAAACACTATCAGTATCAACACAGTTCCTTTATTGTCAGTCAGGCATTCTAAAAAAATATGTGTCCATAAAAATGATTCAAAAATCAAAAATAATCGCACTGTAAATGAATATTCTGCTGAAGAAAAAGAAACTGGAGCCACCGGTCCACCACCTAGTCCAAATCCGACAGTTCCATGGCCTTACCAATGGACTGGTTGTGTTGGACCACCTGATCAAACGAGGGAGGGAGGGGAGTAGTTCCAATTTGGAACAAGTGAGTCCCAGGCAGCGTGTGATAGGTGTAGCTGTAGCAAAGACAATGGACAAAAGATAAGTGTACCCAAGTGAATGGGACAGTGATGAACATGGGCGACGCAAGGGGATGAACCTTCTCCAGCTCAAAAACTACCCACCCACGCTCCAACCAGGCAAGACGAGCGACCGATGTTTTGATAGTATATGATGGCAGATCGACGTCATGAAGATGGACCTGTTGCCCTATTTGGACCGGCCGCCGGGGCTTTGCTGATATCAGCAGTGGCACGTGGTAGTCAACGGATCGGCGACGGAAGCGGATAGGAAGTGGTGACATCAGAAATGGTGGGGGTGCAAATAAGATGAGGAGGAGGAGGGTGGAGGTGACGGAAAAGTGGATTAGAATGGGGATCCAGAAACGACCGTCAGGTGAGAATAAAAAGGAGAGGATGGGGCCCATGGTGGGGATAGGCAAAGGAAGGGGAGTAAGGGAAACGACAAAAGCGAGGGCGCAATGCAATGTGTAGCCAGTGGCGACGCAAAAATTTGCCGAAATGCCGAAACGCGGAAAGTACCGGATGGAAAAGCAAAGGTGAGTGTGACTGGATTGCCTAATAGAGGTGGTGCTGATCAGCCACAAGTTCAAAAAGGGCAATATTAATTACTATTCCACGTGGCACTGTGCCTGTGTGGCGCAAAGGCGAGTCTTTTTGAATATTCGCTTCGTTATTGACACCTGTCCATGCTACCAATCAACTTTGGTGCATGACACCGGATCATCTCAAAGCTACGTCAGGAAAAAGTTCTCCGGGTTGTTACTGGTAAGCCCTCACCAGGAAAACCTACCTCCTCGGAGGATCCTGAAATCACCTGGATACTTAAGGATGAGAAGGCACATGGAATCATCCAGGACCACATCTCTGATGCCATCCTAATGAGGACTGGAGACCTCACCCGCTCCAAGGAGTGATTTGATAAACTTGTCTCACTCCATCAGACGTCCAACATTGCCTCAGCCTTCTATTCATTCCAGCAACTCACCAAATTGTCCTGGGATGGGACATCACCTATCCAGGACCACATTGCGAACAATTGATTCACACCTCTCCAGAATGAAACTAGGAGTTGATACCAAACTCATGGCCTTCACTCTTCTCCAATCTCTCCCATGCACTCCTGAACCTGAATGGCAAATATTTCAGTCATTGGTAATCAACACGATTAAAGAAAATAAACTTACCTTTGATGCAGTTGAGATCCGGATCACTGCAGAAGTTGCACGACAGTCAGGAGGTTCTGGATTAACACTCAAATCCGAGGAGAAGTGGTGTGACTTCCACAAAACCAAATCACACAACACCTCGGAGTGTCAAACACTTCAGTCAGCTGGAAAAGGTCAAAGGAAGAAGGGAAATGAAAGACACAAGAATAAAAGAAAAGAGAAGGAAAAGGCAAATACAGCGGAGCAATCATCTGGATCTGACTCCAAGGAGGAACAGAGTCATATTGCATTGCAACATGTACATATTTCCAAGCCCCTTGCTAAACGCATTCAAGCTTACCTTGTGTTGGGACCTGATAAGACCAAAACAATAATTATTATTGACTCCGGAGCAACGTCCCACATGGTCCCTCAACGCTCCTGATTTGAGCCAGGAACATACCATGTTCTGCATCCTCCGAGGACAATCAGTTTTGGGGATGAATCCTCTGTAAATGCTATTGGCATTGGAACAGTAATCCTACAAGCAACTGTTGGCAAAAAGGACTACAATATTTCACTGTCAAATGTCTTACTTGTGCCAAACTTCACTTTAGCACTCATCTCTGTCCACAAATTGTCTAAAACGGGGTTATCAACACTTTTTCCAGCAGGGTCAAACACTTGTGAAGTTCGGAAAAAGGAGGAACTTATCCTCACTGCCTTACACAAGCAAGGACTTTATCACATCCAAGCAAAACCCAAAATCAACCCAGAGTCAGCTTTTGCAGCAGTAGATGTAAATTTATTACACAGGAGAATGGGACACATTGGAATGGACCGCTTGCAACAAATGGCTACAAAAGGACAGCTCCAGAACATAGACACCCTTACTGGAACCCTGGAGTTTTGTGAACCTTGTGCTTTAGGAAAGATGAAGAAATTACCTTTCAAGTCCACTGGAGGAAACCAAGCCAAGCGCCCCATACAAATTGTGCCACAGATGTTGGAGGACCAATCAAACCAACCTCCAGGGAGGGTTTTTGGTACTGGATTATCATTGTAGATGATTTCTCCAAATTTCCATGGATATATTTCCTAAGACATAAGAGTGAAGCACTGGAACGATACAAGCAATGGAAAGAAGATATCCAAATATTCTTCCGAACACATTTGGGAGAAGAAAACTTACTCCACTATACACAGAATTCCTCCAGAGCGATGGGGGAGGAGAATATACTGGAAATACATTCAAGAAATCAACTCCGAGGAGATGGTGTCATCCAAGAAACTACAGCTGCAGATACTCCGGAACAAAATGGCATTGCAGAACGCATGAATCAGACATTGGCTACATTAGCAACCACTATGCTCCATGATTCCAAGCTCCCAAAGTTATTTTGGGTAGATGCCATGCAAACAGCTGCATATATCACAGCACGCAGCCCAGCATCAGGACTCCATGGAAAGACCCCATATGAAATACTGTTTAAAAGGAGAGTTGATCCAACTTTGTTTTGTCCTTTTGGATGCCAAGCATATGTCTTGATTCCGAAAGACAAAAGGCAAGGGAAGTTTTACTCCAAGGGGTGCAAAGCCATAATGATTGGCTACACACATGGAAAACAAGCCTACAAACTCCTAGACACTGAAAAACGAACTGTGTTTTCCAGTCGGCATGTCATATTCAATGAATCCGGAAAGGTACAAAAGGACGACACTGCTCCCTGGAACACAGACACTAGCACAGATCAGTGGGAGGGACTCATTCCAGAGAATGCTCACCATCCAGACCAAAATACATTGGAGGAGGATGATCCTGACCCTCGGATCCGAGATCCAAATGAATTGCAAATAGAACCACATCTCCAAGGAGATGTTCCACAAGCAATAGAACCATATCAGCATGAAGATGTTCCGAGAGCAGTGGGAGCACCTGATCAGCTAAAACACCCTCCACAACAGTCTCTACAACCAAGACCTGAACACTGGCCATCTTCAGAACAGAAACCCAAAGTAGAGTCACAGTCAGTGGGAGGACAGCCCCTCAACATACAGCCAGCTGATGTGGAAAAAGTCCGGATACAGCTAGACAGCCTGTCAATTGGATCAGCTTCTGGAAGGCATACAACACCTCCGAGGAGTCATCCAATGCCTCCTAGGAGTGATTCAACACCTTCAGGAGTGAGTGGGGCAACACACACACAAATGCGTCTACTCCCTGGAGTACCTGCACAAGTTCCTAAAAGAGCAGTCATGCCTGCTGGAGTCCTAGGAGTACGCAGAAGCAGTCGCCAGACCCATCCTGCAGACAAAAACCGAGATTATCAAAGGACTCTAGATGAGGAACAGTCTCAAAAAGAGCAGCATGACAACTCCTGAGGTTCATGTAGAAACATCTGATACAGAGGAGACATTCTTTGCTGGAATAGCAAGTACTGGTCCATCTAACACAGACCTTCCAAGGACACTAAAGGAAGCCTTATCACGTCCGGATGGAGAATTATGGAAGTCTGCCTTGGAGGAGGAACTCCTAAGTCTCAATACTAATGCAGTATATGACACTGTTCCACTTTCGAAGGGAGTGAAACCCATCACATCAAAACCTGTGTTCCGGATCAAGTTTGATCAAAACGGAAACATTGAGAGATACAAACTCCAGATTGTTGCACAAGGTTTTACTCAAAGGGAGGGGATTGATTACCAGGAAATTTTTGCTCTGGTTGCAAACTTAGAGTCAATCCAAATTATTCTAGCCCTGGCAGCAAAGTACAACCTAGAACTTGATCAAATGGACATATCCACAGCTTATCTCAATGGAGAACTTGAAGAAGCACTGTACATGCTTCCTCCAGGGGGTGTTTCTATCCAACCTGGATACTGCTAGAGGTTGAAGAAATCCATCTATGGATTAAAACAAGCTGGTCGTACATGGAACAAAACCTTTGATCACAAGCTCCAGGAGGTTTCACAAGACTAAATGCAGAAACATGTCTCTATGTATTCCGGGACAACAAACAAATATGCTTTGTTGTTGTCTATGTAGATGATCTCCTCCTAGGAGCTTCATCCTGAAAATTCATGGATATCACAAAAGCCAAACTTGAATCCATATTCAAAATGCGGGACCTTGGAGAAGCAAAATACATCCTTGGAATAAAAATCCAATGTGATTGTTCAAACAAAATAATATCCCTATTGCAACACCAATACATTGACACAGTCCTGGAGTGTACTGGAATGAAGAACTGCAAACCAGTATGGACACCAATGGCCCATGGATCAGAACTCCTTGCAAACGCTCCAGGGGAAGATATTGTGCAACACGAGATGCATATTGAAGGGCGTCAAGTGTCATACCTCTCAATTGTAGGCTCCCTCATGTATGCCGTGCTTGGAACCCACCCAGATAGTGCCTACATTGTTGGAATACTAAGCAGACATAGCTCAGCTCCAAGGAGCCATCACTGGGAAGCTGCAAAATGTGTCCTCCAATATCTGAAAGCAACCAGGGACATGGAACTACAATATGATGGCACAGATGTCTCCATGGACATGGATTTCTATGGATATTCGGATGCAGATTGGTTTGGAGACCCAGACACGTCTTGATCAACATCAGGCTTTGTTTTTATCATCATCCGAGGAGCAATCTCCTGGACAAGCAAAAGACAAAGCATGGTAGCTTTATCCTCCACGGAGTCAGAGTACATTGGATTGAGCAATGTTGGACAACACCTTGCATGGCTTCGGACATTTTTTGAAGAAATCGGACATGCTCAAAATGGACCTACAACATTGCACTGTGACAATCAAGCAGCTATTATTCTTACACGAGATCCACAGTTCCGTGCTCGCACAAAACACATTCAACAGAAATATCATTTTATTTGAGATGACTGAGTATCAAAGGGAGAGGCAGTAATCAGATATGTTTCTACAGGAGATATGGTTGCCGACATTCTCACTAAACCCCTCACTCACGAAAAACACTGGAAATTCTCTAAAGCTATGGGACTACGGTTGCACTTGAGTGGGAGTGACAAAACCGGATAAACCCGGTCTCTGCCAAAGCAGCCATTATTCTCCATGGAGTCACCATTGTACTCCTAGGAGTCATTACGAGTAGCACCTCCGACTATAAGTAATAGGGGGTTTAGTATAGAAATACCTCAATCGTTTCTATAGCCTCTCGGGCAGTGGCTGAGGTATGTTACATTACATTTATTAGAGATCACCTTAAACTAACATCCATTGTAGTTTGACTTAGTTTTATTACTTTGTGCATCTAGAATGGTTTAAAGCACAGTGCCAAAACCCAAAACAACTGTGCTTTAGTTGCTATAATTGCTTTATTTTACTCTGAACTGAATATAGAGTATAGTATAGTCATTTGATGTATATTTTACTGAGATATATACACAGTACCAAGTAAGCTATTAGGGTACTATTAAAACACAAAGCCTGAATACACTACTGAAGTACCAGGAACAAAACTTACTGAATAAATGATCCATACTAGCACAATGTTATCATTCCACAGTGAGCACCCACTTTTCAGAGTCCTACGCACTATTGTAGACAGCATTGAGCACTTTTAAAAGATTCAAACCTATGACAATATACTGATATTAGTTTGGAAAATTTGTATAAGTGTTTAAAACTTATCTAAATTTCAAGTCGCCACCCAGCCAATAATATTTTTTTTTCTTGTGCTTTGAGGTTGTGCAAGACAGTAAGCAGGATAGGCATGGGGCGGTGTCATACACCAAAGCTGATTGGTAGCATGGACAGGTGTCGAAAATGAAGCAAATATTCAAAAAGACTTGCCTTTGTGCCACATGGAATAGTAACTAATATTGCCTTTTTGGAACTTGTGGCTGACCAGCACCACCTCTATTAGGCAATCAAGTTGTGCTCACCTTTGCTTTCCATTCGGTACTTTCGGCATTTCGGCAAATTTTGGCGTCGCCACTGGCTACACATTGTGCCCTCGCTTTTGTCATTCTCCTTTACTTTTTTCTTTACTCAGCCCCACCATGGGACCCTTACTCTCTTTTTTATTCTCACCTGACAGTCGCTTCTGGATCCCCATTCTAGTTCACTTCCTCGTCACCTCCACCCTCCTCCTGCTCGTCTTCCTTGCTCCCCCACCATACCTGATGTCACCACTCTCTATCCGCTTCTGTTGCCAATCTGTTGACCACCACGTGCCACTGCTGATATCAGCAAAGCCCCGGCAGCCAGTCCAAATTGGGCAACAAGTCCATCTTCATGACATTGATCTTCCACCATATACTATCAAATCATTGGTCGCTCATTTCGCCTGGTTGGAGCATAGGTGGGTAGTTTTTGAGCTGGAGAAGGTTCATCCCCTTGCGTTGCCTATGTTAATTGCCGTCCCCTTCACTTGGGTACATTTATCTTTCGTCCATTGTCTTCGCTACAGCTACAGCTACCACACGCTGCCTGAGACTCACTTGTTCCAAATTGGAACTACTCCCCTCCCTCCCTCATTTGACCAGGTGGTCCAATATAACCAGTCCATTGGTAAGGCCATGGAACTGTCAGATTTGGACTAGGTGGTGGACCGGTGGCTCCAGTTTCTTTTTTTTCAGTAGAATATTCATTTACAGTGCAATTATTTTTGATTTTTGAATCATTTTGATGGACACATTTTTTCAGAATGCCTGACTGACAATAAAGAAACTGTGTTGATACTGATATTGTTTTGTTTTACCCTTTTTTACTGCATCTTCCCATGACTTCATGATTTTCTTGCTCTCACTGGTTACAAGTTTTGAGTATTTGACCTTTGCTCTTGTGATGACAAGCTTAAGTACCCTTCCATGCCTACGCA
Organism: Serpula lacrymans var. lacrymans S7.9; assembly: GCF_000218685.1. NCBI lineage: Eukaryota > Fungi > Basidiomycota > Agaricomycetes > Boletales > Serpulaceae > Serpula > Serpula lacrymans. The sequence goes on along the minus strand of NW_006763294.1, from coordinate 2,681,781 downwards.
TGGCATTCTGTTATTGGACTTTATTTTATAGCTGTACAAACCTGTGACATTACTTACACAGCATTTATTGTTCTATCCCTTTCTTTTCCTTATTTTGACGATCTTATCCTGTACTACCTACGCAGGATTCCTCAGTGTACATTCCTTCCTTCATGTTCTTTCTCATTCTTTTTGCACAGCTAGACTGTGCATAGCCTACCTTTCTTTTGCTATATAAACCCCTGTATTTTACCTTGTAAAAAAATAACAAGAACTCCAATCCAAACTTCTTCTCTAATCTCAAGTTCACTACTCTGCTACTTGTGATCCAGTGTGGTCACAACACTTCCCACTGCTACCACTGTTAACTGCTGTCATCATCACTCGTCACTTTTGAAAGTCATTGTCATCCCTTTTGATTAGAGTCCTTCTGAGCACTACAGTTTGTGCATCAGGAGCCTGCTATCACTGGGAACCTCATCACCTTGTTATCTCGTTGTTCTCAAACCTACCTTGTGCTACAATTAGCAAGGTAGTGCCCGTCTATACTTGTCATCAAGCCCCTATTTTCTATAGTTCAACTATCCCTCCTCCTCAAAACCCACACCCATACATCTCTGGGTTTTACTTTGAAGGATCATCATATGTACCACCCCACGAACAACCAGACCACTCCACTGTTCTAGGAGGCAAAGCCCATAAACAAGTTCCGTGGATTCTGGGAGGATTGTGTGTTAGTTTGTTTTTTGTGTGTGGTTTTCTAACAACAGTTCTCATCATCAACAGCGAGTCGAGTGTGACATGCATGGGTATGGAGTGAACCATTTTTGAGGAGCCTGTCAACAAAAACTTGGATTGCATTGTATCCATTTGACTCAGGCAATGCTCCAATCAAATCTGTTGTGATTATCTGCCAGGGACAATCAGGGATTAGATTTGGATGGAGGGGAGCATGCAGCTTTTGACAATGTGACTTTGTTCTCTGGCATATCTTGCATCCTGCAACATACCACCTGACATCTCTTCTGAGACTAGGGCACCAGAAGGATCAGTTCACTCCCTTGTATGTCTTTCTCTTGCCTGGATGTCTACTAAGGCTGGTGTTGTGTTCTTCTTCGGTAATATGTGCCCTTAACTTCAGGTCTTTCGGTATGTAGATGTTATTTTTGAATGTTCCTAGTGTTAATTCATCTTCTTTCTCATTTCCTATCCAGATGATTCCATTGTGTTTCTTCCAAACCTTTGGATTATCTTTCAACTTTTGTACAACATAATCATCCAACTTATGCCACAAAGCTAGCAGCTCATCCAGACAGTGTTCTTCTAACACATCATCCATGGTGTAGATATTTGCTTCCACGAGTTGAGGTAAAAGGACCTGTCCTTTGTTATCTTTCTTGCCTCTTGGATGGTCTACTTTTTGACTAAGTAGGTCTGCTTTTGTATTTGCTGAACCTTTACATGCTCTAGTTTGAAATTGTATCTGGCTAGTGTGTTCATCTACCTAGCCTGTTGTCTGTTTACTTTCTGGGGGTCTCGGAAGTAGGTGAGGTTCTGATGGTCAGTGAAGATGGTGAATTGGTGTTAAGCTCCCATAAGGAAATGTCGCCATTCTTCTAATGCATGCATTACCACTAATATTTCTTTATCCCAGATAGCATAATTTCTCTCTGCAAGGTTTATTAATTTTGATAAGAACACCACCGGTCTCCATTTTCCTTCTTGCTGCTGTGATAATACCGCTCCTGTGGCATAGTTGGAAGCATTGCACTCTACCTTGAATGGATCTTTGTTGTTTGGGATTGCGAGTGTCAGCAAGGTTGTGATTGTTTTCTTGAGAATGTCAAACACTTGTTGCTGGTCATCAGCCCATTCCTAATCCACTTTGCCAGTGAGGATCATCAGGGGTTTTGTGATTTTTCCATAGTCTCGGATGAATCATCTGTAGAAGTTTAAAAATCCTGAGAATGACTGTAACTCTTTCTTGGTGCATGGTATTGGCCATTCTGTGACTGCTTGTACTTTGAGAGGGTCCATACAAATTGTGTTGTGAGAGATAATCATTCCTAGATATTTGACTTATTTCTTCTCAAACTTGCATTTCTCAGGTTTGAGATATAGTTGGTTGTCTGCAAGGATCTGAAGAACTTTAGATACAATCTTCCTATGTTCTTCCATTAAATTGGTGAATATCATAATATCATCAAGGTGTACGATGACAGATCCTTTGTTGATCAGGTCTCGGAGGAGTTGATCTATCATTGTTTGAAATGTGGCTGGGGAATTTGTAAGTCCGAAGAACATAACTAGCGGTTCGAACAATCCTCTGTTAGTTCTGAAGGTGGCTTTATGTTCATTCCCTTCTTTTATTTGAACATTATTATATCCCCAGCGGACATCTAACTTGGTGAAGTATTTAGCACCTTTGAGTCGATTTATCAATTCGGAAATAAGGGGTAATGTGTATCAATTTTTGATTGTAAGGGTGTTGAGTTTCTGATAGTCTTGTACTGGTCCAAGGGATCTGTCTTTTTTCTTGATAAAGAAGAACGGGGAAGCATAGGGGGATTTGATACTCTGATGGACTTGTTCATCTCAATTAAGCGGATACATTTTGCAGTCTAGACTTTTGGCCTCTGGTAGAAGTTCAATTGTGTGGTCCCAGACTTGCCATGGAGGACCAAACAAAGCCAAATATTCTATGATATCATTATGATCTCTGCTTCCAACTCAAAAGTGAAAAAACTGTTGCAATGGTATTGCTGTTTTGAAATGGACATATCTTCACAGCCGCTGGGCCAAATCACAAAACCCAGAAACCATTTTGTAGCCAAGACCAAGTATTTTTGTCAACCCCAACAAAGCTAAGCATAATTTCCACGCCTGTTGGCAGTGTGCTTCATACACCACATTTAGGCCAAACATTGCAACAGTTTTTGGAGTCACTGTATATCAGCATATCCAAAAGCAGATATGTTTTGGTTGGTAGTGCGGAAACTTACCATAAACAGACAGTACATATCCTTATTTGGGAGACTCTTCTTTGACGTAGTGATGGAGAGGCTCACAGTGAGGTTATGATAGCACAGAAGTTTACCGTAAAGGGATGATTTATATCCATATTTGGGACATTCTTCTGGAACATTCCTTTGATATATTGATGGGGAGGCTCCCACAGAGGCTCTCAAAGAGTGTACGAGCATACAAATAGTACAAAAGAGGCTTTCAGGGAGTGCACAAGGAGTGTCAATATTATAGAAATTCATAGATTAAACCTCTGAAGAGGCTCTCAGCAGTGATATTGGCTATATGCCACATATAGTAATCCAATTGCTACTGGGGCTACAGAGGCTGGAGGGATGGTGGGTCTCTGAGACCTACTTCTCACGACATAAAAACCCCCACTGAAAGACCCTGAGAGCCTCCTCAAAGTTCTGCCTAAGGTGAATTGATATGGTGATCATCGCTGCTTTGGTAGTCACTTCCTTGTGCTTGTTTTTGTTTTGCATTCATTGTTTTACTTGTTTGACACATTCATTTTGCCTTGCAGGCCCTCGGTAGTTTAGTATCTTGCTCAAATTTAATGTTTTTTATGCTAAACATGGCTGATGTGTAAGACATCATGGAAATGCTACAATAGCATATCAGAGTTATTTGTTATGAATGATATGAATGCATCCTATTCACGCTGACTTCCTGCATGGTATCATATCTAGAAAATATTGCATATATGTATCTACAACCTAGCAAAATGTGGCTGTCAAAACATCTCTCTGAATTATCTTTTGGCTACTAGACGTGATGCAGATGTTATGTAGCTCAACCACTGATAATACATGGGCTCGATGTTGACAGTATATGCCGATCATCTGTCAGTTGTACCTTTAGCTTGAGCATTGCCCACATGCTACTCGGACAATATCTATAAGTCTGGGTTGTCCTAGACCTTGGTCAAAGGTTTTTCATTTTGACCCTTTCGTAACGCTTGGCCGGACTACCGGTGTAATGAACATGCTGGGTCGCTGATGATTCTACGATGGCAGGCGGGTTTGAAACGTTCGGTTTGGGACGTGCCCTATCTTTAGCAATGAGTATGCGCGATTAGAGGTCACCTGGACGCTTAGATATCCCTCGATATACACTCCCTCTGTTCATTTTCAGCCTCATTAACTCCACTGGTAGATAACTGACCCTACACGTTGATCGTGCATTCTTTATCTGTTCATTCACCATGGAAGATATTATAAAGGACGACGACGGGCAGATGCAAGGAGGACCGATGGACGGTGCTGAAACAGATGGCACTTGGCACCAGGAACAGGCTAGGAGGCTCGGCATCTCTTACAAGGGTCGTTTAAGGCAGCTATTCTCACCGTTAGATTCTTCCTTGGCCAGTGCAGTACATAAAGATGCGGAATGTGTTGAATACACCACGAAGGAGGAAGTCAGTAATGTTGTATAAGTTTATCTTAGGGCATTGTTTACAGCTTGCATGAACAGCGAGCTGTCAAGCGAAAAATAGACAACCGAGTCCTCACCCTTGTGATATGTAGGCAAGTTTCTCATATTCTTAGGTCTCATACTTCTGCAACTTATCTTGTGTCATTGCGGTATGACAGCTACATTTGTAAGTTCAAAATCAACTACTTGTCGTATTCTGAATATTGCCAAATTTATTCTATTATCCAGTCAACCAGTTTGGTAATTTCGAGCACTGCGTTTCCCCTCTGGCAAAGATACTGAAAGCATTACGCCTTGGATTTAGACAGAACTAACATGTAAGGGCTAGTCACTGTCCATTTTCTGGATATAGTCATCCTCACTATTGACTCAGCGGGAATGCACATGTTATTGATGCGTTCAATGAGAACTTTGTAAGTGGCGTAATACCTCAGTGAAGACACAGACATTCATGGTACTCATGGTTTTGTTGAATACAAGGGTATCTCGGATAACAACAAATGGACGGTTGTTCTGAGTATCTTCTATGTGGGATATTGTAAGATTGGTGGCTTTACTTTCCGCACCGTCAGCTGATGTTTTGTGTCCCAAGGTCTTCTAGAAATTCCCGCAAACAGTGGGTGGCTCTTAGTTCCCTCTGTCAACTGAGCGCATTTTCACTGAATATTGTTCTTACAGTCCTTCAGAGACGTATTGGTGCCAATCGATTGTAAAAGTGATTATCTCCAATGAGGGTCTTAATCTGACGTTGTCGTACAGCTTTTTTCTCGCGTTGACTTTCTGGGGGGTTTCTTCGCTCTCTGTGGTCTATGCCAAGGGATATGCATCATTACTTGTTCTTCGGTGAGCATTATGATTCATGTAACCAATTTCATGAGGCAGTGATCCAATGTGTCTGTACAGTGTGCTGATGGGCATTGGCGAAGCAGGATATTATGCCGGCATGATTTATTATCTGTCATTCTGGTCAGTCATTATATTTCAGACCTGTGGATTATCGGTTGAACCCAGGTCGTTTCACGGTAAAAGGTACAAAAGGTTGGTTCATTTCGTTCAGAACGTCTTCCTGCTCATCGTAGTTTTAGACATGAATTAGCCATGCGTATCAGGTCAGTGGAGAAGTTTGTGTCTAAGGGTGTGTACAGCTCATCTTACTATCATCATCGTAGTCTCTGCATGACAGGAACCTTTCCTGGGGCTATCAGTGTTCGTTCTTTGTGTAATAAATCATGGCATGGTTGGGTTTACATACGCAAAGGGTCTGCTGGCATTTGGCCTTGTTCGAGCTCGCACATCTTTACTTACTGGGTGCGTGTTCGTCTTCTCCTGCCTTGGTAAGTCGATAACCCTTGTTTTTTGTAGCTGGCAGTTTTTATTTCTCGTACGTCTGGAATTGTTTTAGAGAGATGCCATAGCTGAATATCCTCGATAGATAGAAGCAGTACCAACCATCGCGATGGCCGTGGTGGTGCTCTTCTTTCTGCCTTCATATCCTTTCACTGCTTCATTCCTCAGCCCACGAGAGCGTGCTATTTCTCAAGCGCGGTTAAGCAGAGATCACAAGCCTCAATCTCATGGAGGAATGACCGGCTGGCAGGGTTTCAAAGCTATACTATGTGATGTCAACGCCTGGCTTTTTGTGCTGATCTATGCAACATGTGAGTTGAGAGCTGGAAGTTTCTCGATATGATATGTCTGATTCCTGTCCTGTAGTTAATGTTGGAGTAGCCACTATGACCTACTTTTTGCCCACGGTAAGTGAACAACCACGACCTTCACAATCATCTAACATATGTTTTCTTTCAACGTATTGCCAATAGCTAATAAACAACCTTGGGTTTTCCGCAATCAACGCTCAGGGTTTGACTGTGGCTCCATATGCTGTTGGTTGGTTCATGGTCGTCGGACAAGCATGGCACAGTGATCACACTCACGATAGAGGCTATCACGTCATGCTCTCTACCTTGATATCATTCATAGGGTATGTTATTTTGGCAACGTGTGTCCAGAAGAGTGTGGGTGCCGCATATTTCGCACTTTTTCTTGTTACTGGAGGCAATTTCAGCCTATTCCCTTTGGTTATGTAGGTTTCGCCACATCTGTTGACCACTGGACAGCTTTAACACCAGAATTCACAGGAGTTGGGCTGCTAACGTATTCTCGCCAACTTCCAAGCGGGGTGTTGGTACAGCTTTCATCGTCTCAATCTCCAACTGCGTATCTATGTAAGCATCAACAATCTTGCTACTGAATTACCGGAGTAACTGTCGTCGTAGTGCATCACCTCAGATATATTTCGATGTCAACGATGACTATCGTAAAGGCCATGCTATCTCAGCTGGGTGCGTGATATACTGATCTTTTCATCAACAATATTCCACATACCTGATGTTGACACTATCAGATGTCTCTTTGCATCATTTTTAGCTGCATTTATTCTGCGTACGCGACTATCATATATGAACAAGAAGAGACGCAAAGAGTTGGAATCGTTAGGAAAAGAAGAGAACGAGCAAGACGATTCTGCTGAAGTTTGGGATAACGACCTGAGATACGTCTTCATGACCTGATAATGACACAGGAAAACTAGGGAGTATAGCGACTAAACGACCGCGAAGAAAGGCGGTGCAACACTGTAATTGTATGCATAAATCAATGCCAGCAAGCAATGTGAATCATTTTGAACAGAGCTGGATGTGACACTGTTTTCCACGTTCCAGATGGATGTGAGGTCATTAAGCCTTGAAGAGACTCGAGACTTGGTCCGGATTGTTATGCTTGGATCCTGGAAACGAATGAATCTTATGTGGATTTTAGCCACCGCGGTGGGCTCCACCCCTTCCTTTCCCGCCTCTCCCCCTCCTCATCGCACCTCTTCCAGTGCCAACATCTGAAGCGTGATTGTGAGGTATCTCTGCGACACCTGCACTATCAGCGGGTCGTGGTGCCGCACGCGGCGACTGAGGGCGTTGCAATATCATCGGACCTTGGGGCATGGAGCCATCATTCCGTTGCAGTATGCTAGGCGCTTGCATAATGGCTACAGGAGCCACCACGTTATTCAATGGAACTTTCCCATCTTTTCGTGTCCCTCCACTTTCTTTGGCTTTCTGTGGAGTACCGGCACTGTTAGAAGGGAGCAGTTTGCCCTCCGGTTCTTTAGCTTTCTCGCGACGTTTACGCTGCTCTCCGACCCCAACACCAGCTCCACTCAATGCTGCTTCGAACTGGCGGCCTAATCCAATGACCGGACGGCCTCGGCGGGGTGTAGGCGTTAGCGAATTGGCTTCCGCAGCATCAACAGCACCAGTAACTTGGATGTTAGTTTGCACTGCTGGCAACACAGCAGGTGGTAAGGATGTTTTGGCTTGCTGTTGACGGCCTGATGGATCGCGAGGAGGACGTGAAGGCTTGGTAGCAGGAGCGGGAACTATTTGTTTTACAGTAGACGACGCGGAAGAAGCAGCAGCACTTTGTGCTGCTTGTGCATTCTTTTGAGCAGCAGCTTTCTTTGCGGCCTTCTTACTGAGTTGTGGTGTTTCTGGTTGTTTGGGTGTAGGCGCAGGTTTCTTCTTCGAGTCGTCCTTTTTCGCAATAGCAGGGGTGAGAGCGACCGCGCCATCTTTATAATGTGCGTGGTGTCGCAGAATAGCTTCCTTGTCTTTTTGCGCCGATTTCTCCGCTTTCAGAGCTTCAAGTAACGGCGTGGTGGTAGGTGGAGGAGGAGGCTGTGCGGCCGCAACTGTATGCCTTCTGATCAGATAACTCGTTATGAAAAATTGAATGTTTACACTTACTCAGAGCTTCTAAGGACACAGGTTCGGCTTTGTTCGCCGCATTCAGCGATTCTACGAAAGATAAATAGTCTTCGTCTAAGTACAGTTAGTGACAACTACCAATCGTTGTGTAACAAGTCATATACCTTTTTCAATAGTTGCATTCCTGGCGTCTGCTTTCTTCTTCTCAGTTGGTATCTTCTGATATGGAGCAAACTCGACTACTGCCTGTGATTCGTTACCTGGTAGATACATCTCAATCACGCTGTGAAGGGAAAGTTGGCGAGACAAACCAGCTTTATCTCTGAATAGATGTCCATCGTATTCGCGGCTGAATATAGCCAACTGTTCCTCATTCCTAAATGCTATGTACGCTCGCGAGGGAATGTTTTCCTTATTGATGCTGGATGATAGTTCGAATCTGAGCTCCGGCTATTGAGATCATGAACATACCGTTTTCCAACCTTTCCAGGATAGAACATCTTCCAAAGCGTAGTATCATCTGTAACCCAGCTTTGCACACTTTGCCAGAATACGTCCTCTGGTAGATTGGGGGGTAATCGTCGTATTACAGTCTTCAGACGTTCAGTCCCACTTGATCCCACTTGCCCTTTCTTCTCCTTTGGAGGTTTTGATTTCGCAGGTGACTGTTTGACTGCCGCACCACCCGACATGTTCAGGACTTAACGATTATCGAGCTTGTTGGAGCACTCTCGTACTGGGAATGATGGCTTGCAATTTATAATCATGTTCTCACGCCTGCTGTCTTCTAAATATTCCTCCATTGGGCCATTTCGACATTGATGCTGGATTTTTCACGGATTTAACTGTACGCTTCGTGATACTGCAATATGCTACATAGAAACTACTTGAAACAGTTCTAAAAGGCATGTGAGGTGACGGTCGGGTCCAGGTCTGTCCCGGAGAGCGATGGTATAATTTAATAGTTTCAAGTTTGCGAACACAGTTGGTGCCAGACCAATAAATGGATCCGCATGATTGAGTAACAATGAAAACAGGAAGATTCCAGTTTCTTGTATATAAATAATGTGTACTATTAGTATCATACAATGCAGATCATGACGGCAGCTATGTATTGTATTAGAGGTTGTCCATGCGAGATAAAATATTCACAGCAAGAAACAAGAGAGTGGAATGCGTAAGCGTAAAGTTTTTCCTCAGGGAGAGGGGTCGTGTCGAGTCCGTGCGCCAAACATTGATGATAGTAAATCGTTAAATCATTTGCCGAATTTCGGTCATCATTGACTTTTTCTGCGTTCTTAGTATTTCGTCTCCTGTTTCCTCGAGTGTTGGTATGTTCTGTGAAATGATGTCAGGCTGTGAGAACAACTCTGTAGAGCAACAGCTCATAAGGAAGGCTTACCGAAACAAAGTCCAGATCGCGGAGGGCAGGCTATCGTTGAATGTCTCGTCAGAAAAAGCCAGCAATATACATCAACAAAACACATACAATTTTTGTTTTGTAGTAAATCTTGTAGCCGAAATAGAAGCAAAAGAAGAGCGGTATACTGATGTCTATAAGAAATTTGATCAGTGAGGCTCAGTCGAAAAGAAAAGCGTTACACCACTGATTACTCACAAGCAGAAACGAATTCTGAAGCACTGAAATTGAAAAACACCGTAATGCCACTGATCAAGATGAAAAATATGACCCTGAAGATGCGTTTTGTAAGCCTTGAAATGCTCAAACATGCGTCTGAGTCTTACCAAAACAATCCCCACATTGCAGCGAAAGGTTGCAGGGAAGACCGAAATATACCCTCATTGACTATTCCTTGGTGCTTGAGGCCGTAGTCTTCGAGTAAGATAATGAATGAGCAACAAAAATGGTAAAAACGGCAGATAATAAACTCACAATATCGGAGGTACGTCAAGTTGATGGTCATCCAACTAAGTGACAGTCGTTAGCAGGGATACAAAGAAAAGGAAACGCAGAGCATTACCCAAATAGCCCACCGGTAGTAGCCAAGTTAGCCAACCAACTGTACATTGAAAGATAGGTCAAATATTACAAGTTTTTATAGAAAGCATTAGACATACTTGAAGACGTTTCCAGATCCTTCTGTCACGTTGAGGTAAGACAGCAGCGAGAAGGAGCTCTGTAGATAGTTTATTACTATTCAGCTGCTACAAACGAGAGTAAGACAAGTCTTGTGCTTACTGCAACTATGACCGCGACGAATGGTACTCCTGACGAAGTACAACGCGCGAGAAACTGTGGTGCTTGCTTCTGAAGTGCTAAACCATATAATATACGAGAGCCAGCGAAGATGCTATTCGTTGCGCTATCAGTAAGGAGATCGAAATAAACGAATGGCATCATACACTGTATTAGCGGCACTGAAGGAACTTGTCACTAGCACGGCGTTGATGATAGACGGAAGGACTAGATATTGATATTTAGCTATGAAAACATAAACGATGGATAAATTTGACCTTTAACACCCGCACGAGTGAACGCGAGTACAAATGGGGACTGTCCTGCAGTCCCGGATCTCCTATTAGCGCATAAAATTGATGAGTTACCTGATCATAAAGAGCATTGGGTTACGCACGTGAAGAGGGAAGGGTCATTAGAGGGAACAAGCATGCCAACTACCAAAACCGAACCAATCTATATGCTTGTGAGTTAAGCTGTATGCCAACCAAAAAAAGTATGCCATACAAAGAAGAAAAGAATACGGAAAATGACTGTCCGCATCGCTCCGACAATATTTTGCCTCGGGTTCATTGCTTCTGCAGCAGAACTGTGTCATAGTGAGTGTTATTTCCTAAGCTTGTAGACAGGAAACGTACATGGCGATCAACTCAGCCCCACTCATGGAGAATGCTGCAGGTACTACGGCAGAAAGTAAACCGACGAATCGTCCGAGCGCCCCAGGTTTCAAATCTATGTCCACACATAAGCTCGCCGGGTTTTATGCGGACATGTTATCATATTTACTCACATGACACCATTGGGCCTGGATTGCGCCAATACTAGAATATTTCATAAGGAAAGAACGTTGCAGTTCGATTGTCCTAGACATACCTCGAAACCGGTTCTGAAAAGCAATGTAAGCTTTGACGATTTCAGGATGAGCAAAAAACCTACCGCTTATGATCTGGTCCTCCGCCCAGCGATATAACCAAACCTCCGATAATCTACACTTATGTGAGATCAATTTACAAAAAATTCAACGGTAAATTTACCAGTCCGACGGCAAGCATAACTAGAGGACATTTAATTGCATTAGAAATCAGCTGCCAGATAGTAGCTATGAACATACTTTTCAGTGTTGAAAAGACAATTTCCGCTATCCACAAGTCAAAATCTGACAGACGGAGACGCAAAACAGAACTTACAATTTCCAAAAATGCTAAGATAAAAAAGTTTTAGGAAGGTATAAGGGAAAGAAGTGATGGAAAGAAACACACCGAAGACCCCAAATATTGAGAAAAACGAGCAGGATGATTGTTACACTGATGTAGATTGCCGTATGGTCTGGCTGGTAAATAACAATAATAAAAATATCAGTATGACTATGCAGATATAACAAGTGTCACATACGTTTGTATCCCAAAAGGTGATAACCACGGATAAAGACGTTATTTCGACGGGTACCGCAATACCTGAATACTGCGGGGGATGAGTTTAACGATTTGACAGAACAAGTCCTGAACATACATAGAAATAGTTCTACACATTCACATAAACATGTCAGCGTCCATCAAAATAATATTGAAATGCGTACCCATCCAAGCTAAAGTAGAGCATGCTGAGTTAGACAGAGATTCAATATTAGAATTAATTAGGTGCAACTTACAGCAAAACCTAGCGCTGGTTCACCCCATCGAGCAGCTGGTACCGTCGTCAGATATGAGAGGAAGCAAAGCATCCCGAGTACGACATACCGTAAAGTATGAGCGTCCCAGAGACAGGAGCAAAAGAGGTGAGCTCCCCAACTGAAACCAAAGTCCTGCAAAACATGTTAGAACAACCATCAAAAAATACCATTGATATTTTCTTACGAGTAAACAACAGTGGCCACAAGTAGATAGACCAACAGAGCACCGAGCGGACCAGTGATAGACAATATCTGTCCAAGGCCCAAAAAAAGCCCTGTACCGATTGAACCTGCAAACTGAAAATACTTCAATATCTTGAATAGTAATCTATACACTCCAAGAGCTTACTGCAATCCTGCAAAAAAGTGTGAGAATGGATATAATGCGCGAAATCAAAATCATACATACATCTGTATATGCTGTTTGCCCAGCTTCCGCTGGACCTTATCGAGATCTGCTCGATATTCGAAGGATGGGCTGGCATTCAAGGTGGGACCTTCATGATTGAGGTCGTCTTCAGAGCCATCATTGGTACTGGGTAGTAGTTGTACCTGTTCGAGGGAAGACATAAGGGGAAGATATGAGGACGTGACGGGACCAGCAGCAGACTTTATAACGCACCTCTCATAGGAGTATAGGAGTAACACAGCTTGCCACAAGCGTGAAAAACCACGTTAAATTACTTTGCTACTCCCAAAGTGGTGCTGCGTTGTTATGTTCATTGAAAATATGAGAGACAACCGAGAACGCGAAACCCGAGACACTTTAGCTTTGGTACAGCCGCAGCGGCAATTAGCAGTCGGAGCGTGAAAATCCGCTGATAGCGTATTTTGTACACATCGCACAGCCATCATATGTCGGTGCCAAAATTATAGCGGTGCGGATTGGGCAGGGACAACGCGGTTTAGGTACTACTACTACTACTAGATCTCTGAGATGCCATCTTTCCCGGTGTATACGTATCGAGGAATAGAGTACTCCATGATCTACTTGCTGACTCAAACCTGTGCTTCGTACCGCTACAGACTTCCAGAGGTGTTGTTTCGAATAATTCTAGGGCTACAGTACTAGGCTTGAGCCAGCCTGTAATACTATTCTTGCTAGCGAAGTACTCCAGTTTCCAGTGACTCGCGATCGATTATCTTTAATTCCGTGATAGTCTGCCGTCACTGTAATGCTCATTATTTTCGGGGCCCGTGTCAGGCCCGTGCCTATGTCATAATAACCAGTAGTAGTGAGTACGAATCTTTAAAGCAGCACATCGAGTCCTAAGCCTGCTACATGGACGATTCGTGCCTTATGTCTGAAAGACAATCATAGAAGCACCATCTTTCTCAGTTTTTTCAACAACACAACGAGTACGATTGTACCAAATAAGCGACATTTACAGATTGACGAGCAAGTAATATGTGCAGCTAGCACCCTCCGGTGAATTTGCTGACTCTCCGGGCCCCAAACGGGCCTCGGGGCACAGCCCTCAAACATTTGAACGATAGGTATGGGTTTACGTGCATGTCTCATCGCTTTGATCGATCCATGACTACACGAGTTGATCGGAGACTAGTGCTGCATTAAGCTCGACATCCATATTAGTCACGGTAGCCCAAACCTCTATGGCATAGTTGCGGTGAGATCTGGCAACCTGTAGCCCTGCTCTTCGAACACTTATCATGTGCCTAATAGGACTCAAAAGACTTTTGTTTCCCAATAATAATTCATACGCTCTTTGACATAGGCAATCCCATATTTTCGGGCGGTCCTTTCATTTTGGTATTTTTGCCATTACCACGCAGCACCAAATGATAGCTGGCGAATTTTATCACCGTGATAAAACTTCCTGGAGCCGCATCTGTGCATAGCATGAATGACTGTCTCCCTTTGAGTCTCTTGGACTGCTTGTGGGAGACTTATTACTGCGGGGATTCCATGTGTCAACATAGAGATACAGCACAGAATTTGACACAGAATACTCACCTAAAAAAGTGCCGGCAGCGCAGGGACCATACGCAAGACCGGGGAACCCGCTCGTCGCCACCTCATCAAGATGTGCATCTTGAAGTTCTATTTGAAAAATTCCTCGTCCTTTTATCATTATTCCCGCCTGGAAACGTGGAGACGAGCCGGCCATCTGCACCAGGAAATAATGAGTATCGACAGGGAAACCATCCTAAGCCTACTAGGGCGTATCATACTCACCATACAATTTGTTATTTACCCCCCGTGGTTTTCGCGCATTCTTTTCCCCCAGTTATCGTCGCCGCCAAATACTCGTCCCAGTTTGTGTTTTTTCCCATGGCGTTTTTCCCTGCTCCTTTGCGTCAACGTTTATCCACAGGGTCTGGGTCTGTATGCTACATTGGCCCTTGAACCCGAACCGTACGAGGCCCAATTGGGGAATCATTCCAGCTGTTCAAACGGACTGTTCGGTGGTAAGTGCTGTTGGCTAGTATCATCATGCCCTACGACCCACCTCAGGTCTACGGACTAGGAGTGTCAGATATATACGTGAATGCCCCAGGTGTGGAGACTGTCGATGTTATCATGAACAACGTGCTCACCTAAACCACTCACCCTTACAATTCCAGCCGCTGCATTGTTGCCTTTCCATGTCTTCATCACAATTGCTCTCAGACAAACCTTGCAGTCTTGGTTGCCTGGACCGTTGGGGATGTGACGTACGGTTCAACGAAACGACCCTCAGTGCAGCCTCTTTATAAGATGCTTCTCTCCTGTCGCAATGGTTTTTTTTGGCTTTGACTTCGTTACCTCGACGTCTTCGATCAACTGTGCCGGGGTTGGTAGTAGTGGAGATCGAAAAGGTACAAGTACGAATCCCCAATTCACCCGGTTTGTCACTTACCAATGCTTTCAGGTCCTGGAGAAATTTGGCCTTGTCCTTAGCATCACCGAACGCAACAAGGTACTTGCTTTATTTATTTTTTGGCTGCGATAGGAATTGATGTCTTCTGATTACAAGCATAGCCAACCACTGCTTGTGATCCATTCGTCACCGGACGGCTTCAATCAATGAAGGAACTTTGTGAAAATTCGCCACCATATAAACTCGCTGTGCTTTTCCATAAAGGTGTCGTCCATCCATCATGCATCGTGTTTCACAGTTGAAATAGCAGACGAGCGGTTTTTCCTCATCCTTGGATCCTGGGCACGCTGGCGAATATAAGTACCGCTGCATAACGTCTCAAATCACATCCAAGGCACGATGAAGATAAAGAACGTACCACACCTTCGCAAAGCATGTGCCCCGCCTAAAGCATCTGTAGGTGTAACCTCTTTCCTACATTTCATCGATATGTACCTGTAAAACATTGAGCAGGATGACAAGGCACTGCACTGTTGCTGTTGTCTTTCATGCCCTATCAGGCGACGATAAGGCTCAATCCCGCTAGACCTGGCTACCCTCTCAAGTTTTTGTTCAGTTGTACAAGGCGACACATGGTCGTTGTGGTACCAGCGGTGCGTAACCAGAGCCAAGGTTCACCTACCCTATAAACCGAGCTTGAAAGTGTCACTGAACATGCGTGTACTCAGACAATTTTCCTCAGGCACAAAAGGGCTTCTCGCCGGGACGCCTTACCCCTCAGCAAACCTATACACTCCCCCTACCCACCTAAGACCTCAGAGTCAAGGATCGAGACAGCGCGAAAACAGCGTTGTTTCAGCTGCCCGCTCAGCCTTCCCAGGATAGGATATAATGCACTCGTCAAATTATTGCGTAAAAGTGAAAAGGTAGCTGGAACGACGGGTATAGAAAAAAAAGGATCGTGGTGGATGATTTCGTGAAATCGAGTGCAATATCCGAGACAAACAGCGTCGATCGAAGGCAAAACAACAGTCTGAAAAATCAGACAACCTGGCGGATTTCCGTCATAAGCGTCTGTTTGGTCGGCAGCACATCGTCCTCGGTGTCCTCAAGTTTTGGTATGTCCTAGAGATGATATTAGCTGATAACCTGTTTGGGTATATTTGAATCCGTTCTAAACGTACTGTGACAAAGTCGAGATCGCGAAGTGTACGCTAATGACATTTTGTGAGACGAAGCTAACAGATACATGAACATTAGCCACGCACGATTTTTGTCTTATAATATATCTTGAAGCCGAAATAAAGGCAAAAGAATATTGGTATGTTGATGTCTATTCGAAAAAAACATATTGAGAAGAAATTTCCAGGTTGAATAATATGAATCCTCACAGGAGGCAACGAAAGTCGATGCATCGAACGCCCAAAACACGGAAATTCCACTGACCAATATGTAAAAGATAACCCTGGGAAAATGTGCTTTGAGACTAGAAATATCAAGAAAGATGTATAGACTCGGTGTCTTACCAGAAAAGGCCCCACATGGCAGCAAAAGGCTGAAGGGAGGATCGATAGATCCCCTCGGGTACTATTCCTTGAAGTTTGAGGCCATAGTCTGCAAGTACAGTATCAGGAATATACATCGTGGACAGCAGGATGTAGTGAAACCCACAGTAACGGAGATACGTCAAGTTAATGGACCCCCAGCTAAACGAAAACAATTAGATGCGATACAAAAAAAAGAGAGGCACACTTTACCCGAACAGACCACCAACAGTAGCTTGAAAAGACTTTGATCAGATTTTGATTTCAGACTTAGAAGAAACCGACTCACCCAAATCAACGAACCAGCTTTGTGTGAAAAGGTAATTTAAACATTACTTGTTAAAAGTGAGCATGGAAGGAACATACTTGAAAACGGTTCCAGAGTTTCCAGCTACATTGAGAAAAGCTAACACCGAGAATGTGCCCTACAAACAATAAGTGTGATACTACGAATAGAGTAGACTAGGCCTTACTGCAGTAATAACTGCGACATACGGTACTCCCGACGAAGTGCAGCGTGTAAAAATCTGAGGTGCTTGCCGTTGAACTGCGAGTCCATACAGAATACGAGAGGAAGCAAAAATTCTGTTCGCCTAGCGATTAGAATTATGGCAAGGATAGTAATAGAATGACCTTACAGTGTATTTCCAGCGCTGAAGGCACTTGTCAATAGCACAGCGTTGATGATAGATGGAAGAGCTGCATTAAAGATATTATTGGCAACGAAAACAGAAGCGAAACATCAGCTTGACCTTTAATGCCCGCACGGGTGAATGCGAGTACGAAGGGTGATTGTCCTGCATTTGAGGCTTTCCTGATAGCGGATGAACTTGGTTAGCTATCTGGGTGGGAGTGGGTGCATATATGCGTACTGAAAAAGAAGAGGATCGTTGGAAGGTACCAGCATCCCAACTATCACAACAGCGGTGATCTAGGCGCACATAAGCTTAGTTGCATACAGAATGAAAAGAAGGTATGTTTCACATAGAAGAAAAGAATGCGGAAAAGAACCGTTCGCATCGCTCTAACAATGTTTTTCCTGGGGTTCTGTGTTTCTGCAGCAGAGCTACATCCTAGTCAGTCCTTGCTTGCTTAGGTAGCACATAGGGGTCACACATTGCAATTAGTTCCACTCCACTCATGGAAAATGCCGCAGGTACTAGAGCTACGAGCATGCCAACGAATCGACCACGGCCCCCTGGTTCCAAATCTGCAGTCGCATATAAATGAGTAGGTTTCACCCAAAGACGCACGATGTACTAACATGACACCATAGGACCTGGATTGCGCCAATACTGATGTCCATGAATAAACGTCATAGGTCATAGTGATATTATTGTCCAGGACTATACCTGAAATCCGTGCCTTTGGACGAGCATGAGCCTGATAACTGTTGAACAACCAAGGGGCTTACCGCTCATGATTTGGCCCTCCACCTAGCGTTACGACCAAGCCTCCGATGATCTAAACGTTTATGAGTGCATGTGGATAAATTTCAAGGGAAGACGATTACTAGTCCAATGATAAGCATTACTAGATGGCCCATTGCAGTTAGGATATGGATCTTCTGAGAGATATCACAGACTCACTTTTGAGCGTTGCGAAGACAATCTCAGCTGTAAAAAAACTCAGAATCTAACAGACAGATAGAGTGAACATAATCTACAATTTCCAAAGAATCTAAAACGGAATCAACTGAGAGAAAGCATATTATCCTTGAAAACATACCTAACGCCAAAAAGATTGATAATGATAAGCAATATAATAGTTACTGCTATGTAGATTGCTGTGTGATTCGGCTAACAGAAGAGTTGAGGCCACGACTCAGTGTACGTTGGCAAAAACCACATACGTCTTTATCCCAGAAAGCCACAAGGACAGATAGAGCTGTTACCTCCACGGGCACTGCGATGCCTGCATACTGGATAGAAATGAGTTCATGAGGCAGGTAGAACCAGAACTTGACGTACATAAAAATAATTCTGTTCACTTCCCTGAGCAAATCAGTAGTTATAAACATATACAGAGGTTCGTACCCATCCAAGCTGAAACAGAACATCTATGAAGTTAGGCGCATGTTCGGCCTTAAACTCAAATAAGTGTAATGACGTACAGCGAAACCCAGTGCTGGGTCAAACCATCGAGCAGCTTAGTCTACTATTAGATATGAAGCAGAGTATCAGCATGATATCTCATACCATAATGTATCAGAGTTCCGGAAACAGGAGCATAAGCAGTGAGCTCCCCAACCGAGGTCAAAGTCCTGCAATATATTAAGCCCAGCTACAAAATAGCCTATCGAGGTTGCTTACGCGTAAACGACCGAGGCAACATGCAGATAGACTAATAGAGCACCCAGTGGGCCACAAAGAGCCAAGATCTGCCCGAGGCCCAAAAATAGACCTGTTCCAATTGTGCCCGCGAGCTGAAAAACGCTTCAACCAGTTTGATAATATGCTCTGCGGACCAAACTTACTGCAAGCCTAGAAGAATGCGTCAGGTTGAGCGGAAGAGACAGAGGAACGTGTAAGCGTACATCTGTATGTGCTGCCTTCCCAGCTTCCGCTGAACCTTATCAAGGTCTCTTTGATATTCGAAAGCTGGGCCTTGCCGAAGTGGAGCAGCATCGCTCGCAGGTTCACTCACAATGTCATTTGCTGGCGTTTTATGAGAGGAAGAAGACATCGATGTTCAATACAGGAATGGTATGAGGCCCGAACAAATGAACCACCTGAGTTGACAACCGATGCCTTGGCTTGACAGTACCAAGTCACAGCATCATATAACTTTGATTAATCGCTATAGATTGTTACGTTGCTTCGTTGTCCGAGTCTCTCAAAAGCACCGCAAAATGTTTTGAGGTCCAAATTTTAGTCTCGGCTTTTGTCGTTCTGTGTTAGTCGGCGATAAGAGTCGGAGCTTTAAAATTAGCTTATATCGCCTTTTTTTTTCTGTTGTCAGTAACGTCTATGGCAACTTTACTACGAGAAAGGCGCTCGTTGACTGAGTACTGAAAAAGTAAGCATTCCTTCTATCTCTTCGCTGTTCCAAATTCTCGCTATGTATTTGATGAACAAACTATCACATATCAAGCTCAACAGTCTTATGGTTCTTCGTGTTCCAACTGCTGACCTCCTTACTTCTGCAATTCTGATTCTCTCTTTATTCTATCTTTGGGTTGCTTTCTTGACTGGATCGCTGACGAACGTCTTATCACTCAGATGATGATGATGATGGCCTTGACTCGTTGATGTGTAAACAATGTGACTGGTCTGAAGCGATGTAGGACTTACACAACTATCTATGTTTCGGTTTTATGTATTGCACTGTAGTTGTTAATAAATCGCCGTTGTTTCCAAAATCTCTTACACTGCACAGTTTTGTTGTCAATCAGGACAGTATGCAAATTATGTTCTACTGCTATTCTCAAAATATAGCAATGGAGTCGGATGGACTGTTTAGATTTCTTTCTTGAATGTCCATGAAAGAAATGATGATACAAGATTACACGCATAACATACCCTCTAATCAAACAAATAAATATCTCATTCGATTCACAACGCTGTACCACGTTCGAAACTCGCCCGAATCTCTGCAGTATACTTGTCATAATATCTGGCAATCTGTGGGGGTCATCGTGGTAAATATTACTTAGGACTACCTGAGACAAAGTAAAATCTCGCACCTTCTTGTTGAATACCCTATTACGCTCGTTGATATAGGTGATGTCACCCTCTTCCTCATTGAGTCTCTTGCGCGAGAATTTGCCCTTTTTGTCAATGCTATATTACTTCATTAGTACCTGACACCAAACGACAACAGACGGTACGTACTCTCTATTGATTTTGCCCACAACACGGTCAATGGCATCTTCTGTTGGCTTGTTATCGGCATAAAGAAGAGTGTTGGCATCACGATAAAAGCTTTCAGCAGCAATCCTTTGTTGATCACTAGGCACCAACTGAAGTGATTTCTCAGTCAGTACAAGAACTGACTATAAGATTTCGCAAAACCTCTCACCTGACTCCCGGTAGAGTTAAAGGTCGTTAGTGCGAAGGAAGATGATGAAGGGCCACCACCACCCAAATTGGCAAGTGAGCCTGGAGCTAGCCCCATTGCTAGTTCTTTTTGTCGATTGTATGCCTCGAGGTCTGGCTTGATCAAATCAAGGTCCTTTTTATACCGCCGTCTAGCAGCGTGGGCATCATCTACACCAGGATAAGTTAACATCGAAAAGTAAAGCATCTCGAACAAAATGATACTTACCGTGAAATTCGAAATCTGCTCGCCGTGCTTTGCGTGCCTTCTTTTTCTCCCAGTTGTCGTTGTCTTCGATGGTCCATTCCCAGTTCTTGTCCCTCTCCACATCCTCCCCACGTTCCTCTGCGTCAGCTTTTGTACGCAAGATCTCTGCAAGTTTACGCTGACGCTCGAGTCGTGCGGCGTCTCGCGCAGTTATTTTAGCTTTGGCAGACTCTTCAACGAGAGAAGCGCGATTGGCTTGCGTCGAATTTCGCTACAAGGGATAAATGTAGCACTCTTAGTTTCAAGAGAAAAGAACACCAAAGTAGAAACAGACGATCGAGGAGAAGTTGAAAATAGGGAATGGAAGGAACATTAAACTCACCATCTTTGCTCTTAGCCGTTCCATTTTCGCTTTCCGTTCTTCCATGGTCGACTTGCTCTCTCCGGACCCTGAGTCTTCAGCCTTTTCCTCTGAGCTACCACTGGACGAACTTCCTTCACCGCTCTCTATGGGTTGTATGGTCTCCACAAACTCCTGTGCAGCCTCCACAACGTTCTTTAGCACAGCTCCATTTTCACTGGAATCCTGCATGGAAACGTCCTTGTCTGGTGAGGGCATAGAGAATGAATACGGTAAACCAACGGTGAGTGAAGAGGCTGGTCAAGACCAACCCGAGTGTGGATGTGGCTACAGGCGCCATTACATAACCAAAATATTTGCCGAGTACGATTAGCGTTAGCCACGTCAATTTGTTCTTTACTGCGTCCACTGTCTGTCCAGTCGTAACTGTGATAGTTTCCTCTCTTCCGGCGAATTCGAAAGTATGGATTTATACAGGCGAGATAACTACAAGGATTCCCGTGGCTAGATGTTTGTTGATGCTGTAGCTATCTCGGGTTGCAGACGAACGAAAGTTATGATGATAGAACTGGTCCTTCGTCTCCATAAATTGGATCTCTGTCAAACCATCCCAGATCGCTTATTCCTGCTATCTTTTTCTCCTCTCCTTCCCTTCCGTAACACATGTCCCAATTCTTTCCCTTCGGATAACTGCCCACCATCTCAAAGTTGCCATCCAAGTCATCCAGCAAACGATGGCCTACGCCAGCAGGCATGATGATCACATCGCCTTTCGTTATCTCTGTCTCCACCCTCTCTGAATTATCTTCCCCTCCGAAACAGAGTTTTGCACGTCCTGACGAGATGCACAGTACCTCGTGAGTTGTACTGTGGAAATGAGTTGTGCTGTACATCGTGTAGCGCCATTGTGGGGAAACGACACCGACAGATTTGAGATGCGCCTCAATGGATGAGGCAGAACTCGAAGGAGGGAAGCATGAGTGGTATATGAGGAGAGGACGATTCTGGAGAGACGTGTTGGGGATAAGATTGTTGCGCGGTATTATATGTCGAGATACCCGCAAAGAGGTGAGTGGGCTGACTGAAGATAACATTCTGCTTCAAACGATAGAGATACGGAGTCGAAGGTAGAAATGCAAGTCGTGACGTCATATGTCTCTCACTGTCTGCGAATATAGCGAGAAAGGCTCCCATGCTATGTTACTCATGCTCACGCTTTAAATCTGGTTATTTGACTATGAAAAGCTTGAACAGGTACTGCAGACACGACGGCAGTCCTACTACAGTATTTCCAGTCGAGGCTCCACCGCTCGTCGCTTGGCTATACTTCCCCGTGTTAGGTTTATCTCCAAGATTGTGTAGCCAAACACGTATCAACGTTACTGATAAGAGAACCCCATTATAGGAGTCCGATCATCCAACTTTAGTGGCTTAACATGGAAACCCGAACGCTCATGCAATTTATTATACAAGTTGTTCTTTCTATAAGTTGTCGCCTGCCGCTGTGCTTGGAAAGGCCAAATGAATCATTCGTACGCAACGATTGGTGAGTGCATTCTTATCTTGACAGTTAGAATTGAAGTGAGACATGGCTGGAGAGTAACGGAGTTCCTTTGCGTTCCGCTTTACTGGAGTCGTTGCCAACCCAAGGCGCAACCACCTTCCATTATATTGCCTATTCCAGATATTACTGATTACACATCTCATATGTTTTCTTATCACGGGCATACGCACTCATGATCCGTTCTCCATTTTTTGACTCGTCTTCATTTTTGGTGCTGTGCCAGTTGGTGCCTCATTTCTATCGTCTCGTTCTTTATCACGGAGAACGATCATTAATGTAATTCTGGCTAGGCTCGGGGATAGGCCACGGCATGACGCCGCGTCTATTCCTCTTCTTGCTGTGTAAGTCTCACTAAGCCGATGCCGCAGCTACGTAGCTCATGACAGATATGTCTGACGAGTCATTAGTGATCTCGACTACAGCGAGCTGAGTACATTTCGTTCTTGACATTTGATAAATTTGACATCGAAATGAAGTTCCACAATCTGGTTTCCAAGACTTAAGCCTCTGCCCCTCGCGTGTTCTCTGTGGCTAATTTTCCCTTTCTCCCATACAGAAGTTCTCCGTCCACAGGTTTATGTTAACTAGAAGAAGCCCAACATGAAGTCATGGCATCGAGTTACGGAATTCCTTGGATCAATCAGAAGGAGACCGGACGAAAGTGGACCACTCACAACTCGATATTTGCCCAACGTAGTGGCTTGCACTAGCCCCGAGGTAGAGGAAAATCACAAAGGACAATGCCCAACCAATGCTCCCTGTTTCTTTTCTCCACCTGATTGCGATACGCCTTCATGTAGTAGCACCTCAGAGAGACGAGCCTCGCAGGACATCCCGATTGACGATGCGCGAGCTATGCCGTGCACAAGTATCTCTATGCCACATAGCTTCCACTCCTCTGGCTGCTCTCCCACAGCGGAGTACGACTTCTCTACCAATGCTCATCGACTTTCTACGAATATACCATTGCCTCCCTTAACTCATGACACTTACGATTTTTATGACTCAGCTAGCGAGCCCCGACAACTGTCTTCTATCTCGCTCCCAATCACAAATTTTGATTGTATGCTACACCGTCGACATATGTCCAGTTCTAGTGTCTTACCCTCCTCTTCCTGCCTTCCATCACAAGATTATCTTGGAGAATATGCATATACCCCCTTCTCATCTCCGTCTCAAATATCCTCTTCCTCTATGAACTCTTCACTCCTTTCCACTGTTAGTCATGATGACATATCCAGCGGCTACGCTGCTTCGCTGACTCTCGTACAATCCCCTCCATTCCTGGCACGGACACTTTCGCAGACGCTACCGGATTTGTGCTCGTTGAAATCGTATAGATTACTTGGAACGCTTGGCCGAGGAACGTACGGTAAAGTGATGCTTTCATGCTTTAGTGTAAAC
The DNA here is from genome assembly GCF_000218685.1 of Serpula lacrymans var. lacrymans S7.9. NCBI lineage: Eukaryota > Fungi > Basidiomycota > Agaricomycetes > Boletales > Serpulaceae > Serpula > Serpula lacrymans. Next base: position 2,657,777 of record NW_006763294.1, on the reverse strand, counting down.
AAAAGTCCAGGCAGGCAATGCGCCATGAAGGTCCTTCAAAAGCGGAGTATGACCCTCCAGCGAGCGAAAGGCATCAAGGGAGAGCTTACAGTATTGAAGTCCGTTGCTGAAGCAATATCTCTTAACCGGCGCGTACATAAATGCGGATTCGACGACGAAAGCCTACGGGGCGTATCGTTCTTGCAGAATACACTGGCATGCTTTCAAGATGATGAGTTCGTTTACATGATATTGGTATCTATTGATTCTTCTTATTCGTACATATAATGCACCGGCTGAGTAAACCTTTTCTGTAAACAGGAATATCACCCGATTTCACTAGCACATTCTCAGGCGGCTCGACGTCTACTCCTCGTTCATCCGCCTGCCTGCCTCAACGCTACCCAAGACTTGGAAAGAACGCTAGAATCTTTCCGCTTTCTTACAGCCGAACTCGTTTTAGGCATCCTGTATCTTCATCGGCTGGGAATTGTACACCAAGACCTAAAGCCTGCCAATATTATGATTTCTTTTCATGGTCATGCGATTATCTCAGACTTCGGTGCTGCCCGCCCGCTCCCGCTCTTATCTGAAAATGATTCCTCTGGATCACTGATTTCAGCGCCAGATAATGTACAGCGTGGTCCTATTATACTCCCTCCATCCGAGTCAACGACGTTTACTCCATTATATGCTGCACCGGAACTATTCGACCATCAAGATGACGGATCGCTTATTTATGATGAACGCGTGGACTTTTGGAGTTTAGGCATATTATTATGGGAGATCGCGACAGGTGACGTCCCGTATGGAGAGACTGCAGACGAGTCGGCCACCGAAAGCGAGGAATTGGTGCTGGACTTTGAGAGGGGTGAAGGCTTGGATCCAGATTTACGGGATTTCTTGCAGCAGGTCAGTAGAAGTGATATAATGTAATTGAGCTTTCGCTAACGTTTTATCTCAGCTTCTTGGCTATTGTGTTGATGACCGTCTTTGTGGAGATGACGCCAAGTTTCACCCGTTCTTTGACACGATATGGGACCTGTGGGATGATATCGCAATGCTACGATATTCTCCGCTACCGCATCCCGGAAAGAGCCCTGTTATCAACGACATATCTTTATCTCTTGATAATGAAGTCGAAATGAAACAGAGTACCGATTGGGATGAAGCACTTCTGGAAAGGTGTCTCGAAAAGCGGGTCGAAGTTCACGCTACCGAAAGGTTGTTCGAAGAAGTCGATTTAAGAGTGACATGGCCACTGGAAAGCGACTTTGTTGGTAAACTCGCCCTAGTTGCTGACCAGGCCGAACAGGAAGCAACGCTTAAAATGTTTGACTATGGATTTCCTGATCCAAACCCAAATCCAGAGGTGCCAACAATCCATGACCCGCGTAATGAGATTCCACCTGATAATGTCTCAAAGGCGGAAGCTCTGGCTCTGGGACGGCCTTGCGCGCCAGTCACATTCGATGGTCCTTCTGTCGATGATTTGGACACCCTCGAAGTAGAACAATCTAACAACACACTTTCAGTTGCCTCTGACTCGCACTATGTAACTCCTACGGTGAATCGGGACCCGTGTCAGGCTACCCCTGATCACGATCGCAAAATTCGTAACGTATGTGATAATAGGTCATCACTTCTTCGCGACTCCCCTCTGTCTAGCTACGTACCCTCAGGCGACGAAAGACACACCGAACGCTATCTACACGACGATTATCAGCCAACATATCCATATCTCGCATCGCGATTCTCGTCGTCTTCATCGGATTTCTACATGAGCTCGGAAGTATTTTCTCTCGTATCTGTTATAGGACGCAGAACATATGACCACTCGTCGAACGGGTTCCCGGATACTGGACCTAATCGAATTGATCCACCCAAGGCACGTCTGAGGCGCCGCCTTCCTATATTTCGAGAAAATATTGCTGCGCTACACTCGGAGCCGCCAGCCCCTGTCGCCGCTGATGCAACACATACCTGTCAGGACCCTTCAGATTCGTGGACATGGTCATTTGAAGAAAAGATCACGCTTGCCATTTTGGAGGCATTGAGCCATAGGCACGAGAATGAAGCAACTCAGCAAGCTAAGAGCGGGCTACCGAGAGCGTTTAATAAGGGATCCGTCAGACTGGGTCAACTCAAAGATTACTTTTCTTCTGTCGTGGCAGAGAAGGTGGAGAAAACGGTCAAAGTGCAGCGTACCGCGACGATAGGATTGAAGAGCGGTGTAATGCGATCTATGAACCTGTTTTCGAAACTTCTCGGATGATAGAACAGTCATCTGTTCCGATGCTATGATATATACTTTTGCATATTTGTCTCCATATGTCTTTTTCTATTTTACACTGTCTGTAAATTACTTGAACATGTAGATTATGCACTCGAGTGAAAGGATCTGAATTAGCGCAGGAGGCATTGCCACATTTACGCATCTACGGTTCGATGTTAGTGACTGGTTACGTTAAGATTGAGAACTTTGAGACGGTGAAGTATATCGCGGCCGCGGTGAAGTGGACCCATGATGGTGTCATAGTACAAAAGATTTATTCTGAGACACTAGAACACTTCCTTGGGGGGCGCTTGCTTCTATAAATCGTATGATGCAGTCATCTACGTCAAGGGCCCACCCGACATGTCCCGAAAAAGCACTGCGAAACTATCCTCAATAGTCATACGCGCTCAGGATTATAAATTCATGCCAGAAATTTCAGTCTCCATTGGATCTCTCTAGTCCCCCCCATCATGTTCAGGACACCCTACAGTTCCCTTCCTTCTTGTGTCCATTCCTCATCTAAAGTAAGGTCAACGTCAAGGCTTTTTAGCTCTTCAGCCATTAGGAGCAAACAACGTCTGGTCATCCTTGGTTCTGGATGGGGAGGCTATGAAGTTTTGAGAGGCGTGGACAAGAAACGATGGAGTAAGTTTTGTATGTATGCCATAATGGATGAGCCTTTGACGAGTCTTTTGTTGCAGATGTCACCATGCTGTCCCCGACCAATGCTTTCAACTTCACTCCTCTACTTGCAAGTTGTGCAGTTGGTACCCTTGAATTTCGTTGTGCCATAGAACCAGTAAGTTCCACAGTCCACAGACGCAAAAGCTTCTCCAACTAATGACATGACCAGGTTCGGAAGTTTTCTCCACAAGTGGTAAGTATTCTTCTAGATCTATATTTATCAGATACCGCTTAACTCTTCACCCGAAGGCTGCCTACCAGGCTTGGTGCGATGCAATTGGTGCACCCTTATCCGTACTCACAATTATCAATGCTTTCTGACTTGTTCACGTTGCAGATTTCGAACAAAAGACCCTGAAATGCGTTTGTGTTAACAGTATATGTTGAAGAATTCGCGTGTTTACGGTTTTCACTTTTAGATGCCCGCCACCCCTCCGTTGTCCTTTGAGAAGTCATCAGCACCGATGGTGGGCAACACAACTACCGAAACGCAGTTTCCTGGCACTGGCACGCCATTCACTCTGCGCTACGATAAACTCGTGATTTCAGTAGGGGCTTATTCTCAAAGTACGTATACTCCAAATATATACTCAATTAATACTAACCACTGCCTTTAGCTTTCAACGTTCCAGGGGTCAAGGAGTATGCTCATTTCCTGAAGGATGTTAGGGACGCTCGATCCATTCGGACACGAATTATTGAGTGTGCGTATATACTGTGTACCTTTGACACCTCCGATAATACTGACCCGCAATCATAGGTTTCGAGCAAGCAAACCAACCTATCATATCCGACGTTGAGCGCCGCCGCCTACTAAATTTCTGCATCGTTGGTCAGCAAACAAGTTCTGACGTGGGTTTAAGCACATTCTGATACTTGCATCATAGGGGGCGGTCCCACCGGTGTTGAATTTGCAGCAGAGCTACACGACTTGCTCCACGCAGAAATAGAAAAACACTATCCTTCACTGGCTCGAATGGCGAAAATCACGCTGTATGACGTGGCTCCGAATATCCTCGGCAACTTTGACAAGTCGTTAGGAGTGTAGGTTTCCCATCATCTTCCTGTGGCTATACCGTGCGTCTGACAAATAGTACAGCTATGCTGTAGACAAATTCCAGAGAGATGGTATCAGTATTAAGACAAGGCACCACGTTGAACGTGTTGAAAAGGTGAGCCGTTAATGTCCACAGTGCTGCGGTCCCTTTTAAGGCAGTGCTATTCATCTAGGACAAAATGTTCGTAAAGGAGCAAGGAGAAGGTGCCAAATCTCGATTCCATCTATTATCTTCACATTTTTAAGGTTCATCTTTTTCGCAGTCCCCTTCGGCCTTTTGGTTTGGAGCACCGGTTTAGCCCCTAACCCACTTATCCAATCGATCAAAGAAGTTTCGAAGGACGAGAAAACCCAAAGGTAGTCATCGCTAGTATTCCGTCATACCCTTGCCTCTGTGCTCACGATCTTATCTAGCCTTCTCACCGATGAACAGCTGAATGTCATCAAGCAGGATGGTACGCCAGACCCTAACGTATGGGCTATCGGTGATGCTTCGGTCATACCAAACGCTCGTCTACCTGCAACTGCTCAAGGTCAGTGATGATACGTCAGTGATGATACCCTGTTTGCTGCTCATGACTAATCTGTTTGCAGTTGCTAACCAGAAAGCAAAGTATCTCGTCAAGAAGCTAAACAAGATTGTGAAAGACCAAGAACATACGAAGCCATTCGAGTTCCTTGATCTGGGGAGTATGGCGTACTTAGGAGACTGGTTTGTTCGCCTCTGTTATCGCGAGTTCTCGTTGTGGCTAACTAACGTACTAGGAAAGCTATCTATGATAGGTCAGGTGCTGATACAGGGATCAAGACGAAAGAATCGGGGCGACTAGCTTGGCTCCTATGGCGCTCGGCATACTTCACGATGACCTTGAGCCTGAGAAATAAGTACGTCTCACGTTCTTATCAAGTTGTAATTGCGGTCCCTTAGCACATAGCGCATTATAGGATCTTGGTACCAATGTACTGGTTAGTACTCCTAAGTCCTTAACCGAAGAACAAGGACTAGTTACTAACTTATCACCCTACACAGGTTCATGAACTGTACGTCTGGTGATCTCGTTATACTCCTTTTCCTTCCTGACTCATAACTCTTAACAGGGATTTTTGGCCGTGATTTGACGCGCTTCTAAGCGCATCGACTTATCATACCATCAAGAGCATTAATTTAGGTAAAATACGCAAGACACTACTCCCAAGGGAACTAAATAAATCCAATTTTTAGATAACGACACAATCATTATAGACAGCATAAGTCTCATTTTCCGAGATATAGAGTAGCATAACCTCCCCACTATGTAGTATATTCAGTCCGTAGTCAGTTCTGATGATACAAGTACAACAATACAACAATCGCCGTAATATAACAGATTTCAAGATTTTGGCAGACATTGATCTTCTTTTCCCCTTTTCTTCTACGATTCCGGTGTCGACGCTTCGGTAATTAATTAGCGGATGGCACAGGTTTCCTATGCACTCTGATCTTTGCCTGGGGCACTGATATGACCAAGTATTAACGCTTCATCCCATTGCCAAAACGTTAACCCATGATAACACTTACGTTGTTGAAATGTGGCGTCAGGACGAGGCGTACTCTTGCGCATCGACTTGGCACCAGCCAAGAACCCTTCGACGAAGTCAAAGTTGTCTTCTACAACGTTCTGGGGTACACCATGTCCTTGCAAGTCAGCGATAAGAGCTGCCCACGCAGGACCTATGTTCTTCGAAGTCTCTATGTTTCCTTTGTTATTGATGCCAACATGTGACACGTGAACAAAAGAATGAGGGGTGGGCCCCGAAATCATGGATGTTTTCAGCGGCGTTGGCTGCTTTGGATTGAATTTTACATTCTTTTTGGGTTTTGGGCTTGTTGGGAGTTTATTGACCACTATAAAACGTTGTTGGTATGGGATAAAGGGACTTTAGATGGAGGCGGACTTACGGTGGCGTCGCGTCCTCTGAGTGACTGTCTTATAGAACAATGCAGCCTCCTCGTCCTCGTCAAAACAGAACCCAAATCTACGAGTCTAGATGATGAAGGAGCATTAGTTCATGTCAAACAAAGAACAAAAGGATGACTACTCACCGTCCCAGAGAAGAAATGAAAGAATGGTTTGTCCTTGTTGTATTCGAAGACCTCGGGGATTGCAAACATCCAAACTACTCGATCGGTCTTAACGTCCACAAGCCGAAACCAATATTTCTCTTTGACACGTAAACCATGTTCACCACGGTCTGTAGGTCGGTTGCCACCATTTCCAGTGGAGTCACGATCCCTCCCAAAGACGAGAATCCCTTTTAATTTTGAAGGACTCCAGTCGTTTTGAGAGGCATGAAAGGACGCGTGGTAGACTCGAACTGCAGCTGTGGCGATCACTTTCTGGGAAACGGGATTCAAGACGGATGTGAGGTAGGGATGACGCTGCCTATCTTCGGCAGTGTATGGGAAATTCGATTGATGCATTATTCGCGAAGAGATGTTCGTAGGTGGGTTATGATACGGAAAAAGTACAGTGTTACAAGTGGATTAGTGTATAACACGGGAGTGAGGTGGAACCGACGAACAGTGTTATATACGAATTGATAAGACTGATGACACCTCCAAGCGCCTGTACAGGTAAGGAAGGCTGCAGCGTGGTTGCCTCATGCGCGAAACCGCCTTTAATGGGAAGTCAGAGTGCCGTCAGGATGGGTAAGGGCATACATCTTCGTCAGAACAGCAGATGTGATCACATTCGCTGTCTTCCGAGACCACTGGATAAAGGACACGTCAATACGTAGATTATCCATCACTGCGCATTTTCTTTCTTCAAATATAAAATGAGCCAACTTGGAATACCGAAACCTGGCGGGTATGTGACCAATGAAAAAGAGGGTAGCCGGGAGGACTGACATAACTGACCCTACAACGATTTTTTTCGATCTCTCATCACTTTGTCCTGAGCACTTTATACGTCCGAGCGTATGAGCGCGCGTTATGACCACAGTCGGGAAAGTCGCATAACCGTTGCCAGTTGAAAAGTTCGCCACGAGTAAGTAACAAATCGCCATATTGTCGGCCTGATCCTGAAAGTCTAGACTCACTTCGCTTGTGCTGCGTGGACACTGTGTAACCGGTCGAGAGTGAGCTGAAGGTATGATTTCATGTTCGGATACGTAAAAACACACCGTCCACGTGCGCTCCGCACCGGAGGTTAGAACTACAGCCCGAAGGCACCTGCCAATGACAACTGGTAGATGGCTAGCACAGGTGTTAGAGGAGTATCTCGAGAATAGTGCTCAAGTCAACAAAGGAATCTCCGTTTATCGAAAGCAACACGCTGGGATATGAAAGAAGGCTACAAAAATAGACATATAGTGACGACCAATTATGTTTAAGAGGAATTCGACGTAAACACGGAGAACGAGTCGCCATCTTTACACAGGATTGACTGACCTCAGCTTGCTCCCACGTACATGCACCGTGTTCTCCGCCTGGCACGCAGAACATCAGGTCGATTTCCTTTTGTCACGTCGAGGGCCGATTCCATGTTGAGTCTCTACAGCAGACGCAGAAACGATCTCCCGACTAGAAGATGATCAGCCTAGCGGATAAAAAAAACATCGCATGGCCGATTTCCACCTTTGCAAGGCGGCAACCCCGAGCATTCCCAACATGGATGCAGTAACGCAGCCATCACTCCCGCGCTAAGAACGAACATATCGTTAAGGACGGGGAAGTTCAGCATTGCAATGCATTGCCAGCTCATGGAGAACGTATTGAGCATTCGCCGCGGAAGTTGCAGTGTTTCTTCCTCTAAGCAGAAGCAAAAGAAAGGGAATCATCCAGTCGTGTGTTCAATGCCCACTTTCATCAAATCCCTGGTTGAACTTCTGATGTATTTTTGAAGAGATGTCCCTACAGATACAGGAATTCCGAGGACTACCTGACCACGAGAAAAACATTAGACTATAGACGTACTATCGATATGAAAACTGGAACGGAGTGAATCTAGCAGTAAAGAGAATTTTGCTTACCGTGAATACTATAGAGTCCTTATCTTTACGAATGATCTGTATTGAGACGGGAGATTCATTGGCAGATTTGAACTGAACGTCGCTTGAACGTAGAATTTTGGCAAGTCAAATTCACAAGTGGCAAAATGACACGCAAGTTGCCGACTGTGAGCTCGGATATTACCGGCCTTCGGTCCTAGACAGCCGACCTCCTTTTATCCCCTTTGTGCAGCCCGCCGACGATGGAGGTGAATACATCGACAAGTGCTCAATTCATTGCGTTACAATGACTACGACAAAACTCATGATCGGGAAACTGCGGCTAAGAGCCTGTAGATACTATCAGGAGATTAGGTAAGTAGGCAGTACTACACAGAGTTGAAAGAACGCACGGCCTCCAGTTGATAGTACAGGGTGATCCTAGCATACTTAATTGCAATCGACAGATAGAGTTTAGAAACCACAGTGCATGGACGCCACTGTATGTTGCAGCAGAAGGCGTGGTCCTCCTAGCCGTACGACAAAGGCTACTGGATCCCTGACAGTTCCGCCACAGTTGTTCATGGCTATCCATAGCCTCGTCGAAATGAACGGTTAGTGAGGTTGTGACTTTCGCCCACCATGTGTATTGGGGCTTGCGGGCGTTTCATTAACTTGACATGCTGCGCCTGGAGAAATAATCTCAGCGTCAGGCGTTATGAGCCATGCGCCATGTTGTGCTCGAAAGTAGGCGAAGGAAAATATCATCGCGGACGACATAATTACACCCAATAATGACAGCCGGAATTGGACTTGCTGAGTCCTCGTTCCGTGAATTGTAAGCGCTACAAAGGATGGAGCACGAGGTAGGCTTGCTGTGATGAAAAATTGGGTTTCTTTTTGCTCGTCAGGTGTATCACGGTCGCAGCATGGGCTCTGAATAATATGACTTGGGGTAAAGACGATGCGCCCTCCCATCATGACAAGAAAACCCCTTGGGCTCGATCGTTTACGAAGACAAGTTTTGCCCCTTTTAGCATCCTTATTTTTTGAGTCTTCTCGACGACCTCGGGTGTCGTAAGCTCGGTCTCTTGTTGAGACGGCTTTCTATTCACGCTCTTCCCATTAGAACCCCCATCATATCGCTCCGGTTCCATAATGTACTGAAAGGCGTCTAGTACATTCCTAATAATCATGGTGTAGCACACATCATGATAAACTTTGATGTGATCGACCCTGTCCAATGGTGTGCGACATGGATAACCTGGCACAGTGCTCGAGCCTCCCGGTGACTTCAATGACGGAGGCCGATTTGGATAAGATAGACTATTCGTTGTGTGAGTATCGCTCCCAGTGAAGAACGACGTATTTGAAGGGGCCGCATGGAAGGAGAGCGAGATAGGTCCAAGGGTATTCGCTTCCCTGAGAGAAATAAGAAAATTCCAGAAAGCGAGCAGAGCTGGGTGTGTCCAAGCGATCTGAGAATTGTTCGCTACCCCTGATACTGGGCCACTAGGAAGCAAAATATCTTCGCCCGGTAGCGGATCCAATATGATTGCAACCGTCGCGTCATCCCAGGGTGGTATTCCACGTACAGGAATAAGCCAAGCTCCCCTAGCATAAGGAGTATCCAGATATTCTTGGACTGATTTGGAATCATATGGTGGAAATGGTACTTTGCCTGTTTTGGCATAGGGCTTGACGCGCAACGCAGTTTTAGGCAGGCAATCTGTAAAACGGGCAGAGTAAAAGTGGGGCTATTGTGCGATCCATTTGGGACGATTAATGTTGAAGGTTGCTCTAAGTCAAAAGACCACGAACCTGAGGTATCGCGGTGAAAAGTGGAGAGATGTCATAACGGGTCCTTTTGGATGGCCTTACCAAAACATTTGGAGACGTTTCTTGTGAGAGAGATCGAGCTCTACGTCGAGAAGTCCTAGCGTCATCTGTCAGCGGTTCAGGGTCTTGTATTTCAGACTCGTGTCTGTTTATTTTCCCCGGGCGTTTTCGGTCATAGCTGTGAAAGTAAACAGACAAATACTCAAAGTCTGTGCTTTCAAAGCTAGATAAATCATCTAGCGTGAAGTAGTCCCAGTCCGTGACGCCCGGGCTTGCTCCCCAGTCCTTGAGATCCCGAGCCCACGAGCCCAGCCTTCCTTGTTCCTCCGACGATAAAGTAGGAGGATCTAAAGCAACCGTGAATAGCTTCCTATCAGAAAGGTCTAAGAACGAATTTAGTACATTGACGATACCCAAACGAGCACAGATAGTGCGCACCAAAGTCGTATTCGCCAAAACTCGCATTGGTGTTCACCCAACCATTTGAATAACACGCAGCATTTACGAGAGCCCTCCCGTGTTCAACAAGAGACGTTGGCGAAGATAATGACACGTCCGATTCGCGAGTGAAGTGGTGTATGGTGATTCCATCCAGCAAAGGAACGTCCGATTGGGTTTCGTCTGGGACCATGGATCGCGTTTTCGACTTCCACTAGGTGGTCGCAGTCTTTTTTTCCGTTGTTGAAAGCTTTTTGGATTATTGATTCCTTCTGAAACGAATTCTTCGGCGTGCAGGTGCAAGTGGGTAAGTCAAAGTTCTTGCAGAGTAAGTACAAGTCTGAAGGGTCACGGGAAAACATCTCTATGGTCGCATTTCGGGCCGCTAGATCCGGACACTATCTTTACAACTCCACTCATCTGTAAGTATCGTTTTCGCTCAGACTCATACTCCCCCGACCTGTATCATCGCTTTCCCGCTCACCATTTAGAGCTCACACTTCTACACATATTGTTATAAAGCACTCATGTCTCAAACGGAGCATCGCAACATTGTCATCGTCGGGGGCGGTATCATCGGATGCACAACAGCCTACTACCTCTCTCGACACCCGTCATATACACCCGACACTACGACTATAACTCTCGTAGAGGCATCCGCACACGGCCCAGCACAGGGCGCATCAGGAAAAGCGGGAGGACTAGTCGCTAAATGGGCGTACCCTCGTGAACTCGTCGACATCTCCTTTCCTGAGCACGTCAGACTTGCAGAGGAGAATAATGGAGCGGAGAGATGGGGTTGGAGGTTTGTTGGATGTGGAAGCTGGGAAGGCAAGGGCGAAGAGTTGGGAGAGAGCGGGTCGGGTGTCGGCATAGGAGGTCAGAAGAAAAGCTTGGAGAAGACGCTGGGTTTGGACAGTCCCAGTAACGCTGGGTCGAGTAGCCAGACATCCAGAGACGAGACAGGTCTACCAGACGACTTAAAATGGGTCAAAGACGGGCTCACCGAGTCGTACAGTCCTATGTCAGGTCCGGAAGGAACAGCACAAGTTCACCCCTATCTCTTCACAACCAGCATGTTCGAACTTGCAAAAGACAAGGGCGTGCAACTCGTCACTGGCTCGGCGACGTCAATCGAAAGATCAGACGGTAGAGTTACTGGCGTTAGTTATAGAGTACCCAACGATGGCAGTGAACAGAAGATAATTCCAGCTACCCATGTTATCCTCTCTGCAGGGGCATGGTCACCTTCACTTGTCCCGTCTCTTCCAATCTCTGCTACGCGAAGCCCACAGTGTCACAATCTGTCCAAAGCCCACAGTCACGATCTCACCATACGTTCTTTTCACAGAAATTCAGCTCCCTCCAACCAAGTCGTCCAAGCGAGGACGCATCGTTACGCCAGAAATCTATGCCCGACCGGATAATGAAGTATATGCCTGTGGTCCAGGAGACGACTCGAGACTCCCTGACAATGTAGATAACGTTGAAGTCGACCAGAAAGCTTGCGAGAGCATCCGAGAGCATGTGGCTAGCATATCCCAGGAATTACGGGAGGGCACGGTAGAGAAGCGGCAGGCCTGCTTTTTGCCTGTTGTCAGTATCGGAGGAGGGCCCGTGATCGGCGAGGCAGAGAAGATAGCAAGAGGTCTGTACATTGCTACTGGACATACATGTTGGGTAAGTCCGCCTTTTACCTCTGTCTGTCGTGAAACCTGAGTGCTTGACATTGGATGCAGGGTATATGCAATGCCCCAGGAACGGCTAAAGTAATGGCTGAACTGGTTATGGACGGGAAAATACGTTCTGGGAACTTGAAAAAGTTGTCGCCCTCGAGGTTTTTGTAGACGACGGAATGATTTCTTTCCAATTTGCTATCAGTGGAGTCAGTGTATTGTCTGCGACTCAAACAGTCTCGGCAGTTGTTGTAGTTGAACTCGAGCGCCATATAGAATGTGCTATAAAAGTTCTGTGTACAACAGACTATGAAAGTGATAAGAGCATGGTCATGCCGGTCAAACGCCAGAAATTTTGAAGCTCAGCAAGAGTCGCTCGCTTCCAAAAGGGCAAGTACTAGTAAGTACGCGAGTATGTACTTTCTTATTTTTCCTGGTGTGGCAGACATCTCTACATTACAGAAAATGCTAACCTACTGTAAATAGCTGATCGAGCCGATAAATATATTAAAGTATATAGTATAGCGAAAGAAAGAACAGGATGGCAGCTAAACTTGCATGCTGTCACAGACAACACATGCGACCACTACATACTAAAACTGAGACGACTCTGAACCAGCGATGTGTCCATAAAGCGTTTTAGGAGGAGTCACGAGGAGGTAGCCAGGGTGGAAGAAGTTGAGGGTGAAGATGGCGAGCGTAACCATGCCTGCGTCAAGGACATCTGTGTAAACGGAATCAGATCGCAGATCAGCAAAATCAATGATATCCTCATCTAGATTCGGGCCCGATACGCACTGAAGTACACTTGGGTGCTGATGATTCTCCCATTCCATCCGTCTGTAAGCTCGATGGTGCGGTACACGGCACTAGTGCGCAAGCGAAATGATTAGACGAACGGTATGGGGGTATGGATTGGGTACGGGGGGCGGGAGGTACGTACCGGATAAACAAACATGTCGTGTTAAACGCTATGGCGTAAATCAAAAGCTTCATCCGGGGGTTCATGCCGTTTGAGAGCGAAGACACTTTCTCTTCTTCGTCAGCTGGAGCCCGCAGCGGCTTGTCGTTGGCATAACGAATAAGAAACTCGGAAGCGCAGAGCACGAAGATGGAGATTGCAACTGATGGAAGCAATGATCAGACAAGGCGTCAAGTTGTCCGATTATGGAGAGGGAGCTTACTCATTTGAATGACGATACCAACCAACATGATGTTACCACCCTATAAGCCGGTTAAAAAGTATCCTAGTCGGGTTGAATAAATGATACGTACTGTGTTTGCGTTTTGACCGTTACCAGAGGCACTTGCAGCGATACCTCCTCCAACACCTTGGATTGTGAGTGAGACAGCATCCTGCACGGTTAGGGGTCAATACAGTGCGAGAAAGGGAAAGGGAGAATAACTAACACATGAGAGAAAGACTATTGTATCTGTATCGGGGGGAAATCAATAACCTGAGAGGAGTATGTGTGACAAGGAATTTTACAGAGCTTAGGAGGAAGGCGGCTATAGCGCGTTCCTAGCGCCCTGATGATACGTCCGAGCATGATAAAGTTGGCAGCAATGAGTGGCGTGGGTCCAGTAATAGTAGAAGAAATTCTACATGGGAGGGAAATTAAAACGTTTTTCGGTGAATACGAAGTTGAGCACGCACTGTATCTCAAAAGGGACGACGGCGTGGGGTGCGCCGCTAGAATAAAGTCTTGCAGACCATCCCACTAGCTCGGCGATACCACAAAGAACAGCGGTAGGTAGCATCCACCATGTACGGAATCGTATACTCTGAACGAAGTGTGCAACTAAGGGATGGCATCGGGTCAACGGAGTACATGGAGGGAGGATTGCATGTCCTTACCAGTACTGATTGCAAAGAGGGTTACAAATGTTATGCCTACACTTTTCGTGGGCACGTAGTCATATGGGCCGAGACTCCTGTCTCCCCTCGCTAGTAGGTGGCCTAGAAATCAATGCTTCAAGTCAGCTTCCTACGATAGAGAGCAGAATCCATAACACATACTTGAGATAATATCCGAAGCAGTCGTCGTGAAATTAGTGGCGGCCATCGTGAATAGGTTATTAAACGAAGAAGGAGATCGTTAAATGGGGACGTGAGTGGGTGGTTAAAGTAGGTCTGCACTACCAGAGGCGAATTTAAAGGAAAAGAAAAGCGAGAGACGAGATTAAGCTGGATAACAACAATGGCGGACCCACTGAACAGCGATGATAGTAATAAGCCAGCTTATATCTTGGCTAAAACATGCTGTGTGGATCGTCTGTGGAGAGAATCTCCCGATGTTATGTCAAACCCAACAGCTACGGAGAATTTTGATAGAGTTAATAGCTCCGCGACTGTGGTACTCTGCACATGAAACGGATTGCCTCGATTGTCGGGACCGGTGGAAGGGGGATTTTGCCAAGGTTTCCACGCGACCTTGACTGATTTCTGGGACGAAAGACACTGCATTTTGCGAGAATGTGCTCTGATTCATTTTTCCGATCTCCAAAGAGACAGCCATGAACGGTGAGGAAGCGAGATCGACAAAAGCCTCGAGCCCCACTTGAAGGCCGCCATCACATTGGTAGGTTAGCGTCTGTTTCACGAGGAGTCGACTTTCTTGTGATGCTGTAAATTCGACATAGGGTTAATAACTCTTTCAAGCCAGATAACGAAAAGCTACGCGGATAACTTGACAACGATTTTTTGTCGCATAAGGTATCTAAGCTTATAGCAATTTAGCAGTGCAAAAAACATCGAACTGAGTGGGTCGGAAGCTGAGCACTTTTTACACAGCCACTTTAATGATGGAAGTTCCCGGCAGCCCTTTGACCTGACCGCAAACCTCACAGTGAAACAGGCTGACCGACGCATTTCAGTAGCGTATCACGGTCAACATGGGCCCTGACTTTCCTAGTCCTGATACCACCGAGCTTACCGCCAAACCCTCAACGTGACTTGGCAAAATGATACCTTTTCAAAAATGGCCACAACTCGATGTTACTGACCCTAAAACCATGAGAAAAATCACCTGGCGTACACTTCTCCCATCTGTATAACTCACCACAGGAAAATCGCTGTCAAGTGTTTCGTCAGGTGACCAGTCGCACCTTGCAAGAAATCGACGAATCCATCCCGGTTGTAACTCGCATTAGATGGCACCCCTCGGCAGTCCTGCGGTGATGATTGGGACTACAGCACGTACGTGATCATATAATGTATGGGCTGTTGTTTGGGTTAAAGACATTTTGACTGGTCTGTGATGCTCTAATAGGTATACATCCAAGCTTTCTGACGACACCTTGTCGATAGGTGACATGGCATAAGTCGCAACCTCCAGAAGGCTTTTCGCACCCCTCATAATGTTCTTGGGCTCCTTTTTGAAAAGGAGCCATGTTTCTCCAGCTAGGGGGACCGTGCAAACGACTATCTCACGATCCCAACGACCAATTCCCAGTGTTCTGCTGCACCGTATCTCCGTCGCTTCGTTCTCACCGCTCTGTGTACAACTATCGGAACGTACCCCTCGGTTTATTGACATCTTGCAATTTCAAGGGCAGCGGGGTGGTTTGCATCACACGTCCGTGGACTACGACGTCCTGACTTTAGGCACTGTATCCCACAGTGTCCGAACACGCATTGCGTTACTGTCTTGCTGTTTTCCAGCATGCAGTTCCGGTTTAGACCATGGCTATTGCGTCCCCGTATGCTCGCATTTGCGAGTTGAATAAACATGTGATAAATACTGTAGGTAATGCATGCGCACCAACTACGTCCTTGTACTTTTATGGATACATGCTCCAGCATCTGCAGATGAATGATGGGCGAGGAGTGCTGAGCACGGGTCCGCATTCGCCACGGTTCCTGTTCCTTTGTGTGAAATGTACGATATGCGTTATTCGATGGCTCATTGCGCCTGAGGACACTGAATAAAGCAATCCCCTAAGCCAAGGTGGGTAACCTATCCGCCGTCTTTCGCATAGGTTCGGTTACCAGAGTTCACGTCAAGGGTAACGTAAAGACTACTAAAATGGCGCTTGTGTTTTGAATAATTTCTTGAAAGCGGCGGATGCGTTGTCGACTGTCTCCTCGACCACGTCCACCACATTCCCAGCAATCCCCACCTTTGTCTTCTTTCTTTTCTCTAAACACATTAGAGCAATAGATACAACTTTCTTCCTTTCTTTCTACGCATGTTGATCAAACTCCTTCCGCCTGCATCCCAGGCCACTGGCTCCATTCTCTTCACTCTTTCCTTTGCCTCCACTCTCCCCACAAACCTTCCTATTCCCCCAGCCTGGTCCTCTGGTCTCCACGTCTCCACCTCCCCCCTCCAAGCAAAGTCTCCCCGCAACATTCACGTTCTCGACAAGTCGGCATGGCTCGTTGCCTTGATGCACGAGATCGTTATGGACATGGACACCCTCACGCTCTCTGCCACGTTCACCGACGGACAGCTTCTCGAATGGCCTATGCACGACAAGGGGTGCATTACCATGCTCGAAAGTGTCATGGAAGACGTTCGTTGCTCCAGCGCAAACGATCCAGACAATGCAGACAACGAAGGCCAGAAATCGGACGCTGTAAAGGAACCATCCAGCTGCCCAGCTACGCCTACAAAACGCGCAAAGCATAAGAAACAGCGTTCCCTGCTCCTTTCGCTTATAGCGTGTGTACATTGTTAAAGTCGCGTCATTTTTTGTGCTGATACAGACAACAGGTCTTTGGTTCCTTCCATACCGCGGCTTTCGACTCCACCACCACCACCACCACCCTCTCCTCCTCCGACACCTCCGCCGCCTCCAGGCTCACCGCCCCCCAGTCCGACCCTTAGCTCTCGTAATTTGCGTCGACGCGCCCGGTCAACTCTTGTGGATACCTGGCGTCGTCATATACTCACATTCCTATCCTTTCGTGCACCCAAGGGAGGATACGGAGAGTGGGCTCTTCGAAGTCTCATTCGCGACCTCCGAATCGAGATCAATGAGCTCATGGACGAAGCCGAGGACTACAGAGCCGAGGAGGCTCAAAATGGCGATGGCAGAAAGGCACTGGATTTCGGTGAAAGAGACGATGAGGAGAGGGGTTTGACCCGAGGAAGGATAGGTGGCGCTATGATGGGCAGAGGAAGGAATCGCAGGGCCTACCGTGCACCGTCTCCCTTTCCAGGGGGTTCGTTGATCGACGAGGACCCGTTCTTCGATGACGACGACGACGAGGAAGGAGGTGAACACCCGTGGGATGCGAGCATACGTTCCAATCCGTCCGAGCTCCAGTTTGACGCGGACAACTTCGCGAATACGGGGTTTATTCTTGAAGACTCGAGTGCAGGGCCTGAGGACGAGGATACGACGTCCACAGATACGGATGGGTCGTCTGTGCATACTCCCAACGAGTGCGACACTGGGTCTCTGCCGCTTCCTATCCCGCAGTCGAAAACTTCTCCGAGCTCGTTCCGCATGTCGGCGCCTCGCCGTGTTGGAGGGACTTATCCCAAGCCGCCGCCCAGCACGCCGCCGCCACTGTCGCGGTTCGAGCTGCCTGAACATCTTATTCAGCCTTATAATGAGCTGACATCGAGGCTTGGACGATGCCGTCACATGTTATCCCAGCTCAATGCCGCGCAGGCAAATGAACAGGCTGAACAAGATGCCATGCTCGAACTACTCGAGGGACGTGCTCGTCGTAGGGCGTGGAGTGCTGGTATCCGTATCGCCACTGGTAAAAGATTGCGTGGAAATGCGCCTGTTAACACTGGAGTGAATGGAGCATCGGTATGGGATGGCACGACTACGGGGACGCTTAAACCAGGACCGATAGTGCCTATTGGTCTTGAGCTGAGTGTGCCCTTGAATAGCTCACCTTTGCGGAACTTTTGCTGGAACGCAGAGGACGTTGCTTTGCTTACCGTGCCATCCCCCACAACCGGATGGAACAGCGAACGAGGCGCGTTCGGAATTGATGAGAAGTTTCCACGTAGTGAGCGAGGTGCCACGGTCTTTGATGGTTTTGCAAGAGCGGGTGGGTTTTCTAAGGAGGGCGCAGTGTTGAACGGGCAGCGGCAGAATGGTAGGTATGGTGGGGTGACGACGACGACGTCAAAGTTGGCTGGTGGGGTGAACAAGGAAAGCCATCAACTCTTCCCTGTCAGTGAAGAGGATGAGTGCGCGTATGATGACGAACATTTCTTTGGTTATCACAAGGATCGACATGCCTTTCGCTCGCAGATGCAGTTCCCAGAGTCTGTGGGAGACGATGAGCTAGACGATCCTTTTTTTTACTCCTATGCGGATGAGTGCGCCCGCATGGGTAATCTAGCACGAGACCGTGGTTTTGGGCAGGATAACGGAGAGAGCGACGGACAGCTGGGTGGCCATCCGATGGCGAGGACGAAGCGCCCACGGACCAGGAGTATGTATCTTCACTCGCCAACGCCAAATTACGCTTCCCCTCTTGCACAATCCTCACCGCCATCGTCACCTCCGTCGTGTTCTTCGCCTCCGCCATCTTCTCCGCCATCGTCTTCGCCTCCTCCTGCACCACGCACCCCTCCTAGCTCGCTCCCCCCTGCCTACTCGCCGGCTTCACCCCCGTACGAGCGCTCGGCTCGGCCAGCCCGCCCACCTCCTAGTTCTTTCTTCTCTGCGTCGCGGTATTCATCTCCTCCCCCCGTGTTCACTCCAGCCCACGGCGAGTCGCTCACGCTCGTCGTCCCGCCTCCACCGCCTTCGCGTGCGCCCACACCTGCCAACTCGGGCTCCGGAGACGTTCTCCCGTCGTACGCGGGGGTGAGGGGGGACGGATTGCGAAACGGCGCGTTAGATGCGTCCTCGTTGCTATTCCAGCCCCTTACTCCACGTCCACGATCCCGTTCACCGCCTGGCCAGGCAATACCTTTTCCCTTCCCGTCTACCCCTATCCCTGTGCCGCTGTGTTCGCGAAAGGGGATGGATGCACCGCCGTTGTGCGCGCTTAAGAGCGCCGAGGCGCCGTCTGTCGTTTTTGCACGCGACGGGGAGGAGTATTCGCTTGGGCTTGAGGTTGGGCTTGGGCTTGGAAGAGCAGAGGAGGGACGGGGGGGTTGGTGATATCGTGTGCTGTGTGGTGAAAAGCGTTTTGAGATTTTGAAGTTTGAGGATGTGGTGTTTCGCTTGATTTAGTATTTGACTTCTTTTTGTTTGGAGAGTGGCAGGGGTGGTTAATTCTGAAATTCATCGTGCATACCTCGTTCTGGTGCTTCTTTGATAAGCGTGATTTTCAAAGCGCTTTTCTCATTTGGTGCTCTTGTTTCTTTTTCTTTCTTTCCGCCCCTTTTCTTTTGCTTTGCTGTATCTGCTTTTTGCCCCCTTGCTTTTGTTTTGCTTTCGTCGTTCCACTCCAAAAATTGCATCTTCAGCATCCACTTTCGCAAGCTCGTGGGTCGTTCCGAAGGGATGAGAGGTGAGCACGTTCGTCTCACCCCTATCTGCGCTCGCTGCTGAGCAAGTCTTATCCGATAACGTGCAGACACCCCTCTCGCCAACTTGCTTCCCCAGCAAGCAAGCGCGCGTGCGCAGATCCGGTAGCTCGCCTCCCCATCCCTCCCCGCTCGCATTTTCATCATCTTGGCATCGTCACACCCTCTTACGTTCACGCTCATCCACTCCCAAAAGCCCGATCCATCTTACTTGTTACCTCCTTTTAAATAGTGCATCACTCTCGACTTTGCATCCCCCGTTCTTGTTCTTGCTGCACCCTTGACGTCTCCCGGCGCTATCGCCATCCTTTCCTGTGTTCTTGTTCATATACGACGCGCCTGCATGCGTCGCGCGTACCTGGGGTTTTCACATGCGATTCTCATGGCCAAACGTTTCTTGGTTTTCGTTTCTTTTGCATTTGCATTCCATCCTTCCTTCTTTACTTACGACAATGCATTCTACGTTCCCATCGTGGCAAAGTTCAAGTTCAAGTTCCCTCCCTCTCTCCATCTCATCCCACCCTATCCACTAATGCTCGCAACGAACACCTTTGATGTTCAGACCATGTCTCTGTTAATTTGCTCAGAATCAATCACGTCATGACATCAACTCGACTGAACTTTTTACGATACAATGCACGTCTGGTTGAGATCACTATGACTTTTGATATACATACTCATTTATTATATACGTTGGTGATGACTCGCATGTGTACACTTTCTTGGTAGTTTGAAGTGACGATTGCGTTGAGACAGATGGGGGAGTGATTGATTGATTCTGGTCGGCCTGAAAATGAGATGGTTGCGTTGCCGGACGATAGCATATGTGCCGGAGCTGAGCGCTCGGTGGACGCCACTCGCCACAGGAAAGAGCAGCGCACGGCGGAGTACGCCTATGACCGTGCGAAGGAGATATGAATGCGATGAGTAGAGAGGGAAATCGAGAAGGCGCTGTGGCTGATGGTGCACGAGGTCGATGAACACGCGTTGAGGCCTGTGGACACGACCAGGAGGGTTATCAAGCACGCTTTCATCAAAGAAGTACGAGCGCAGCGGGGTGGTATCCGACTGGCAGTGCAGAGCCGGCACGCAGGGGAAGCGAGGCAGGGAGGGGGAGAGGGATATATAGTATAAAGAGAGCCCTTGCTCTCACATTCCTCACTCACCGATGGGCTCCAATGTCAGCCACCACCTCAAGGACAGGGCAACACGCAAGAGACGCGACTCGGCCCGCTCCGTCCCGCTCTCTCCCTCCTCGAGCAAGCAGGCGGCGCTGAGGACGACCGCACCGGCCACACCGCCCGACGAGGCCACCGACGAGTCGGTCCCAGTGGCTGACCCACCCCAGTCGGGTCCTGTCGGCCGGGAACAGGCCCCGGACAAGGCCCCGAACGAGAGTATAGTAGGCCTCTATTTCTATTTCTGGCCGTCTACCCTCCAACTGTAGTGCCCTTTTACACAGGGCACAGTACACTTGCTCGACCCATCCACCATCATGGTCTCCCAGCCAACCACCGTCCCATGCCAGGTACGTCCGCCCCTCCCACCCCTCACACCCTCCCCCTCATCTCACCGCACAGTACCGCACCGGACGCACCCTCGGCAGCGGCACCTATGCCATCGTCAAAGAGGCCATCCACATCAAGACCAGCCAATACTACGCTTGCAAGGTCATTAACAAGAAACTCATGGAAGGAAGGGAACACATGGTCTGTATCCCCCCCCTCATCGCCATCCACGGCTCTAACTCACCCCCATCTCCAGGTCCGCAACGAGATCGCTGTACTCAAGAGGATATCCAGCGGTCATGCCAATATCGTCACCCTTCACGACTATTTTGAGGTATGCATCTCACCATCTCATCCCTTCCCCTCTCACAATCGCCCTTTCCATATCTTCGACGATCATGCCGTAACTCCTCGCCTCCCTCATTCCGCCACATTTCCATCTCGACTGCCATCTTTTTCATCCCTCCCACCAGACTTCACATAACCTCTACCTCTGTTTCGACCTATGCACAGGTGGTGAGCTTTTCGACAGTATATGTGCACGCGGCCAATACACAGAAGCGTTAGTCCCCTTGTTGTTGTCTCTCTTCTTATCTATTTTAGTCCCTAATCATACATCGATAATCGCTCATTTCTTCTTTTCCCGCGCTTATCTAACTCGCTTATCCAACTCGCATTCACTCACTTTTCTCCAGTGATGCTGCTGGCCTCGTTCGAACCATCTTTGGCGCTGTCCAGTATATCCATGACTGTGGCATCGTGCACAGAGGTGATTCTCTTTGATATCCTGTTTCACCTTACCCATCATCCCCCTATCTTTGTTCCTAGACTTGAAACCCGAAAACTTGCTCTTCCGCAACAAGGGTGACAACGTGGAGGACATCATGATCGCGGACTTTGGTCTCAGTCGTGTTATGGAAGAAAACAAACTTCACCAGTTGACTGAAATCTGTGGGACACCTGGCGTGAGTCGGCGTCCACCTCCTCCTCACTTTCCCCCCAGGGGAAATTGAGTGATGTCGTTGCTGACTTTTTACCTTCAGTACATGGCACCCGAAATCTTCAAAAAGAGTATGTCCTTCATTGCATGGTATTCACGTCGTTTACTTAGAATTGTATCTCCAAAGCCGGCCACAGCAAACCAGTGGACATCTGGGCTATGGGTGTTATCACATACTTCCTTCTAGCTGGTGCGTTGCTCATTGTCATACATGCTTACAATTATAGCACGTGTGTCCAAACTTCAATTGTGATCTGTAGGTTATACCCCATTCGATCGCGACAGCCAGCGCCAAGAGATGGAGGCCATCATCGCTGGTGACTACAGGTTTGAACCCGGTGCGTATCTCCTTCCTTTCAGCAATTGTGCAAAGATTACGATGTTACGACACTAACCGTACCACTGCCATCGCAGAGGAATACTGGAGCAACGTATCTCCTACCGCACGTGCTTTTATCTCCGAATGTCTGACCATTGACCCCATGTCACGGCCCACTGCCGCCGATTGCCTCGCTCACCCATGGCTCACCGCCGATAGCCCACACTTTGTGGAGAGCGAGAGTGGAGGCCCAAGAGATTTGTTGCCTCAGTTCAGACGGGCATTCGACGCAAGGAGGACGTGTACGTGTATCTTGCTCACACACTGTGATTTATCGTCACTGATGTCTGCCAACCTAGTCCGCAAAGCCGTTTTGGGTATGATGGCGATGAAGCGCATGTCGACGCTGAGACACCACCTCTCACCCGAAGCTCAGAAGCTCGGCGAGGACGTGTACAACTACAAGCAAGAGTCGGAGAAGGAGGTCATGGAGCACACACACGTGATCCACCACCACAACGAGCACCACGGCGAGAACGGCCACGATCACGCGGAGAAGGAAGGTTTGCAGCGAATCAACGATGTTTCAGCCGAGGGCGACAGCGAGGAAAAGCTGGTGAACCCGCATCCTCGTACGGAGGGCCAGCCATTGACGCCGCCTGGAGGAGCTGGGGAAGTTGCGGACAAGCTCGCGGCTGTGGATCTCAAAGCGAAGCATGTGTGACGACGCTAGGGCTGTTTGATGTTTGTACTGATGTGACTAGTCTATTTCTGTGTCTGTGGTTGCGGATTTGTGGACGGGATGATATATCGCTGCCAAAAGGAATCTACATATGTATAGAGATGTGTTTGTTGTATGTGTGTTCTCATAGCTCCATTTTATGTTGTTTGGTTTGTGCTACAATAATTTGACTTTTTTTTTTTTTTTTTTTTTTTTTTTGGTTTGCTGCTTCTCACGAGTGCTGTATGATTTGTTGGCAGGACCAATCCATACGAGTGATCGAGGGACTTGCCGCATCCGATAAGCGACCGCTTACCTCATCCACCCTATGGCCCGGGCACACCCCCTCTGTATATAAATCCGCGCGCTCCCAACTCGCATCCCCACCACTCTGGCCTTTTGGCTTAGATCAAGTGTAGTATCTGTTCTTAATAGTTTAACCTCCATTATGGAGGGCACCGCCTTCCCTTCATTGGGTTATCTCATTTTTGCCGCCCTTGGTCCTTTGTGCTCTGCTTGCCACACGGAGGGCGCGCTGACCTTTGCTGCTGCACTTTATGGCTTGCGTCGTCGGGGGAATCGGTTGGGGGGTTCTATTTGTTCTGTTTTTGTTCCCTTTGTTCTGCTTGATCATGCGTGTCAGTTGACATGTCATGGGGCTGGACAAAAAGAATGGGCTGAATAGGGGTTGGGGTTGGTGTGGGGTGGATATTGATAATGTCTTTTTTTTCTTTTTTCTTTATTTTTTCTTTTTGTTATGACGTTTGCCTCCATGAGCTGGAGGCAAGGTAATGTTGTCTCCTATTGTGTTTGGGTTATGTCTTGACATCTACACGTCTGTTGATTTTGTAATCAGACTATTGTCATGATAGACTGTCGGTATCCTAAATCCGAGTGGCTTAGTGTGAGCTACACATGACTCAGCTCATCAATCCACGCTTCCTTTTTGACCTTGGTCTCCCACCTTCCTCATTAGTTGCTCTCGTGTTTATGCTCTGCCTGTACAAATCACGTATCCTGCCAATATTAATATTCATGTACCAAAACCATATATTAATACATGTTGGGTTACAGGGAAACCTATGACAATGACGTGACGTGAAAGAATGGCCTCATCCTGTCTTGAACTTGTGGCACATAAAAGCAAATGGATCAATAGTTGTTTCTTATCCGGTGTCATGCACCAAAGTTGATTGGTAGCATGGACAGGTGTCAATAACGAAGCGAATATTCAAAAAGACTCGCCTTTGCGCCACACAGGCACAGTGCCACGTGGAATAGTAATTAATATTGCCCCTTTTGAACTTGTGGCTGATCAGCATCACCTCTATTAGGCAATCCAGTCACGCTCACCTTTGCTTTTCCATTCAGTACTTTCCGCGTTTCGGCATTTCGGCAAATTTTTGCGTCGCCACTGGCTACACATTGCATTGTGCCCTCGCTTTTGTCGTTTCCCTTACTCCCCTTCCTTTGCCTAGCCCCACCATGGGCCCCTTCCTCTCCTTTTTATTCTCACCTGACGGTTGTTTCTGGATTCCCATTCTAATCCACTTTTTCATCACCTCCACCCTCCTCCTCCTCATCTTATTTGCACCCCCACCATTTCTGATGTCACCACTTCCTATCCGCTTCCGTCGCCGATCAGTCGACTACCACGTGCCACTGCTGATATCAGCAAAGCCCCGGCGGCCGGTTCAAATAGGGCAACAGGTCCATCTTCATGACGTCGATCTGCCATCATATACTATCAAAACATTGGTCGCTCGTCTTGCCTGGTTGGAGCGTGGGTGGGTAGTTTTTGAGCTGGAGAAGGTTCATCCCCTTGCGTTGCCCATGTTCATTGCTGTCCCATTCACTTGGGTACACTTATCTTTTGTCCATCGTCTTCGCTACAGCTACACCTACCACACGCTGCCTGGGACTCACTTGTTCCAAATTGGAACTACTCCTCTCCCTCCCTCATTTGATCAGGCGGTCCAACACAACCAGTCCATTGGTAAGATCATGGAACTGTCGGATTTGGACTAGGTGGTGGACCGGTGGCTCCAGTTTCTTTTTCTTCAGTACAATAAAGGAACTGTGTTGATACTGATAGTGTTTTGCCTTGCCTTTTTTTTACTGCATCTTCCCATGACATCATGATTTTCCTGCTTTCTTTTTGCTATTGGACTTTACTTTATGGCTGTACAAACCTGTGACATTACTCACAGCATTTATTGTTCTATCCCTTTCTTTTTCCTTTTTTTGACAATCTTATCCTGTACTACCTACGCAGGATTCGTCAGCGTACATTCCTTCCTTCATATTCTTTCTCATTCTTTTTGCACAGCTATACTGTGCATAGCCTACTTTTCTTTTACTATATAAACCCCTGTATTTTACCTTGTAAAAACAACAAGAACTCCATTCCAGACTTCTTCTCTAATTTCAAGTTCACTACTCTGCTGCTTGTGATCCAGTGTGGTCACAACACTTCCCACTGCTACCACTGTCAACTGCTGTCATCGTCACTTCCCACTTTTGAAAGTGATTGTCATCCCCTTCGATTAGGGTCCTTCTGAGCACTACAGTCTGTGCGTCAGGAGCCTGCTATCACTGGGAACCTCGTCATATTGTCGTTCTCAAACCTACCTTGTGCTATGATTAGCAAGGTAGTGCTCATCTATACTCGCCACAAAACCCCTATCTTTCTATAAATTCAACTATCCCTCCTCCTCAAAACCCACACTCATACACATCTGGGTTTTACTTTGAAGGATCTTTATACGTACCACCCCACAAACAACCAGACCACTCCACTGTTCTAGGAGGCAAAGCCCATAAACAAGTTCCGTGGAATCTGGGAGGATTGTGTGTTAGTTTGTTTTGTGTGTGGTTTTCTAACTGCAGTTCTCATCATCGACAGCGCACAGAAGAACACACTATAAAGGTAGCGATGAGGGAGTGGTTACCCTTTAAGCTGCAGAGAGTTTGTTGATATACAACAGGAGGACTCGCTGAGGAGTCTCCTGGATCTATTGGGGTATATATACTAATACAGAGTGTTTGTACTTATGTACTGTACAGTTGATAAAGTTAGTGGCTGATGATGTCATGGGGCCTAGCCCGCATGACCAGCTCCACTGTGTGAGAGAGTTGTATCTAAAATAAGAAAAAGGCAACACGGCGCGAGAAAGAGGAGTTTGAACAAAAGGGGAAGTGCCGCGTGGCACCATGTGTGAAAGCTAAAGTATACAAGGTTAAAGTGGAGAATGAAAATGAAGGAAAGGTCCAAAAATTGTGTTATCGTAACACTTAGAGCTTCATACTCCAAAAAAGTACATCCGAGGAATGCAGGGAGATCAAATGAACATTACCTGCAAGTTAACCACCTTAGACACGCAAAGATCAACAACAATCCAAGCACTATTAGATAGCAGATGTACAGGAAGCTGCATAGACTCCAAACTTGTAAAGAAGCAGGAGTATCAAACACATAAAATCCCAAGTATAATACCAGTTTACAATGCTGATGGAACTCTGAACAAAAATAGAGCCATCAAAGAGTTTGTAGAACTTAAAATGGAAATAGGTGATCATTCTGAAAGAATTCACTTTGCTGTCACAAATCTTGGCAGTGGACAAATGTTCTTAGGACACAAATGGTTACAAAAACACAATCCAAACATTAACCGGAAAGAGTCAGATCCAGAGTTTGAAAGATGTCCGGAAGAATGCAAACAAAAGGTCTAATTCTCTGATCCAGAGGAAGACCCGGAAACATGCTCTGAAGAAGTAGACTTGTCAGAAGGGGATCAGCTAATCCAAGTAGATTTACTGAACTATGAAGAGACTGAGATTCCAGAACATCTCTACCAGATAAGAGCCACAGGCACAACTGCACAACAACTTGCCGAGGCTGCTGGGAAAGATTAAAAGGAAGGAGGTTTCGACAAGATAGTTCCAAAATATCTCCCCAATTACAAAGACATATTCAACAAAGAGAATTTCAATGCACTCCCAGAAAGACGAGAATGGGATCATGCCATAGAACTGATCCCATGGGAACACAAATTAGACTGCAAAGTATATCCCTTAGCATTAGGAGAGCAGGAACAATTAGACGCATTCATCAAAGAAATTTTGGAATTGGGAAGAATACACCTATCCAAATCACCATTTGCCTCACCATTCTTCTTCATCAAAAAGAAAAATGGAAAGCTCAGACCGGTAGAAGACTACAGAAAATTGAATGATATCATCATCAAAAACCAATATCCACTGACATTGATAAATGAACTGGTAAACAAACTACATGGAAGCCAAATACTTCACAAAGCTGGATATACAATGGGGGTATAATAACATTCAAATTGTAGAAGGAGATGAAGAGAAAACAGCCTTCAGAATGAATAGGGGGTTGTATGAACCACTAGTAATGTTCTTTGGTCTCACAAATTCACTGGCAACTTTTCAAATAATGATGAATGCACTATTTAAAGATCTGATTGATGAAGGAAAGGTCATAATATACCTTGATGACATCATGATCTTCACAACAGTGATTGAGGAACATTGGGCAATGATGTGCAGAGTACTTGATACATTACGAAAGAATCACTTATACTTGGAAAAATGTGATTTTGAAAAAACCTTGTTAAAATACCTTGGTCTAATCATATCACAAAATGAAATCTGCATGGACCCAATTAAAATAAAAGGGATTCTAGACTGGCCAGAATGCAAGTCAAAGAAGGAAGTACAAGCATTCTTAGGCTTTGTCAATTTCTATAGATGCTTCATTGAAGAGTTTGGGTTGATTGCCAAACCACTGACCAGATTGACTGGAAAAGAAGAGTTTACTTGTGGACCAAGACAACAAAAAGCATTCAAAGAACTCAAACATCAAGTTAGTTCCACCCCAGTACTTGCCTTACCAGCCAATAATGGGAAGTACAAAGTAGAAGCAGACAGCAGTGATTTTGCCATGGGGGTGGTGTTATCACAACAACAGGATGTCATATAGAAACCTATCGCATATCTCTCAAAAGCATTGAATCTGACAGGACACAACTATGAGATCTACAATAAAGAACTCCTAGCCATCATGACGGCATTAGAAGAGTGGAGGCATTATCTGATCAATGCGAAAGGACAAAGCTTCCTTATTTATGTTCCCAAATGGTCACCACAATGGTTTAACAAACTGAAATTCCACCTTATTCTACACATCCTCTGCCATATTTGTCAGTTTGGCCCAGCTATAAACTTTGCTACAGAATCATTCAAGTCCTTCAACAGTGTAATTCACAGCTGGTGTATCAATTCAAACCGCCTTGCTCCCTCCTGTAATAGTGCACAAAGTGCTATTGGTTTAATGTGGCTGCACCATCTAATCAGTGGTGGCTACTTCAAAATCAAGGTTGAAGCATCTGATGGGAGTAAGAAGAAGGAGTGGATAACAGCAGGGCAATTTCCCAGAGAGGTTTGTCAAAATTCACCTGCTATCATCCAGAGACTCAGTTGCCTAGAATTAAAGAGATTCTCAAAGGTAAGCTCAGAAAAAGCTATTAATTCTTTTGCTAACACTTCATACAACTAAGCCATTGTACATTCAGCAAGAAGCTGCAATGCGTATGGGAGAAAACAAAGTCATCACTATATTTTGGAGCCCCATTCCACGCAAGGTATTATCAGCCCTGCTGAAGTATGATTGTTGAGAATGGAGACAAAGTTGAAGTTGGACACTACATTGTCTATCACACAGATAACACTCACCACATCTGCTGGATCATTGAGGTCCTCATTCAACAAAAACACAAGTTCAGCTGTTGCGCAGATATTGTATTGCTCGATTTGGTCCGTCCTGTGTCATCCGTTGTTGATGATGAGAACTGTTGTTAGAAAACCACACACAAAACAAACTAACACACAATCCTCCCAGATTCCACGGAACTTGTTTATGGGCTTTGCCTCCTAGAACAGTGGAGTGGTCTGGTTGTTCGTGGGGTGGTACGTATAAAGATCCTTCAAAGTAAAACCCAGTGGTGTATGAGTGTGGGTTTTGAGGAGGAGGGATAGTTGAATTTATAGAAGGATAGGGGCTTGGTGACAAGTATAGACGAGCACTACCTTGCTAATCGTAGCACAAGGTAGGTTTGAGAACGACAATATGACGAGGTTCCCAGTGATAGCAGGCTCCTGACGCACAAACTGTAGTGCTCAGAAGGACTCTAATCGAAAGGGATGACAATGACTTCAAAAGTGGGAAGTGACAATGACAGCAGTTGACAGTGGTAGAAGTGGGAAGTGTTGTGACCACACTGGATCACAAGTAGCAGAGTAGTGAACTTGAGAGTAGAGAAGAAGTCTGGATTGGATTTCTTGTTGTTTTTTTTTTTTTTACAAGGTAAAATACAGGGGTTTATATAGTAAAAGAAAAGTAGGCTATGCACAGTATAGCTGTGCAAAAAGAATGAGAAAGAATATGAAGGAAGGAATGTACGCTGACGAATCCTGCGTAGGTAGTACAGGATAAGATTGTCAAAAAAGGAAAAGAAAGAGATAGAACAATGAATGCTGTGAGTAATGTCACAGGTTTGTACAGCCATAAAGTAAAGTCCAATAGCAAAAAGAGAGCAGGAAAATCATGATGTCATGGGAAGATGCAGTAAAAAAAGGGCAAGGCAAAACACTATCAGTATCAACACAGTTCCTTTATTGTCAGTCAGGCATTCTAAAAAAATATGTGTCCATAAAAATGATTCAAAAATCAAAAATAATCGCACTGTAAATGAATGTTCTGCTGAAGAAAAAGAAACTGGAGCCACCGGTCCACCACCTAGTCCAAATCCGACAGTTCCATGGTCTTACCAATGGACTGGTTGTGTTGGACCACCTGATCAAACGAGGGAGGGAGAGGAGTAGTTCCAATTTGGAACAAGTGAGTCCCAGGCAGCGTGTGGTAGGTGTAGCTGTAGCAAAGACGATGGACAAAAGATAAGTGTACCCAAGTGAATGGGACAGCAATGAACATGGGCGACGCAAGGGGATGAACCTTCTCCAGCTCAAAAACTACCCACCCACGCTCCAACCAGGCAAGACGAGCGACCAATGTTTTGATAGTATATGATGGCAGATCGATGTCATGAAGATGGACCTGTTGCCCTATTTGGACCGGCCGCCGGGGCTTTGCTGATATCAGCAGTGGCACGTGGTAGTCAACGGATCGGTGACAGAAGCGGATAGGAAGTGGTGACATCAGAAATGGTGGGGGTGCAAATAAGATGAGGAGGAGGAGGGTGGAGGTGACGGAAAAGTGGATTAGAATGGGGATCCAGAAATGACCATCAGGTGAGAATAAAAAGGAGAGGAAGGGGCCCATGGTGGGGCCAGGCAAAGGAAGGGGAGTACGGGAAAGGATAAAAATGAGGGTGCAATGCAATGTGTAACCAGTGGGGACGCAAAAATTTGCCGAAATGCCGAAACGCGGAAAGTACCGGATGGAAAAGCAAAGGTGACCGTGACTGGATTGCCTAATAGAGGTGGTGCTGATCAGCCACAAGTTCAAAAACGGCAATATTAATTACTATTACACGTGCCACTGCGCCTGCATCCGGCACAGGCGACTTTTTTTCAATACTTGATTCGTTATCGACACCTCTCCATGCTCCCAATCAACTTTGCTCCCTGACAACACT